>NC_060278.1:6571646-6744307 GCF_021613505.1 Equus quagga
CCAAAGTAAAGCATGCCAAACTTAACCAGTACACCTGGGGCCAGCCCCTGGATAGTGTTTTTTAATGTCCTGTTTAAGACGTTTTTGTCAATTGAAGATCATAAAGACATTTCTTATGTTTTTCTCTTTTATCATTTTACCTTTAAATTTATAACCCATCTGGAATTCATTTTTTGCGTATGGTGTGATGTCAACATCCATTTTCTCCCCATAGCAATATCCAATTGATCCAGCACCATTTATTTAAAAGATGATCTTCTTCCAAAGAAATGGAACTATGACCTTTGCCACAAGTCAGGTACTCATACTAAGAGCTGGTAAGTCTCTGAACTCTTTATTTGGCAACTGGTCAGTTTGTCTCACCTTGTGCCAATACCACACCATCATAATTACTATCCCTTTAAAAAGTGTTTGTTATCTGGTGGTGGAAATGCTCCAGGTTGTTTTTCTCCTTCAAGATGTGGGCTTTTTTCTTTTAAACAAAGAAACAATGCTTGCACCTCATGCGGCCTACCGTGGTTACTGTGTGACATGTAAAATGATGAAGTTGGAGTGAATGTGGACGCTGGGCAGGCTGCTAGGCTCAGTTTACTACCTAAAAATGTGTCCCTCTCGGAGCTCTGACATCACGGTCACTGGATTTATGCCTCATCCAAATCGCCCAGCACACATGCCACAGCCCTTGGGGACTGCCTGTGAAGAGGGCATGCAGACATTAAACCTGCGGTGGCCACACGTCAGAAAACCAGACTGGTGCCCTCCCCCTGGCTGGCTCTGCTGGGGTGCAGACCTTATCTTGAAGCTGATCACCACAGGCCAAGGACTGATTTCACGTGCTCTCCTGCCCTCTTCCTAGTGGCTGTGGCTGGAACTTGGAAACATCCTGAAAATGAAAGCCAATCTCTGCCAGGGGCCGCAAAACGGTGCGGTTAGAGTCCGAAAAGAGGGACGTCAAGGCTGCTGTGAACACGTCCAGGTGCAGACGGACTGGGCCTGGGCTCGCTTCTCTGGCTGGGTCTCCATGGGAAACATCCTATGGTGAGGTCCTCAGCCTGCGCTTTGTGTCAGTAAATTCCTCAAACATAAACACTTCCTTGGCTGGAAGGAAGTCACCTGGTGGGGCCTGCGAGCAGAGTCCTGGAAGACGCATCAACTCAACAGCGGCCCTGAAGGACCAGGGTGACCTACTGATGGGAAGCTCACGGTCCTCGCCTCCCCAGGAGTCACACAGCGGATGCGGGACTTCCTCGTCTGGACGAATATTCTGGGTACATACATCTTTCTCAATAAAGGAGTGTTGAGACCACAGGAACGATCTAGAATGCTGCCTCCTTTGTCTGCCAGGCTTTTTTCCTGAAGTTCTGCCTTCACATTTATCCTAATTCTAATCACTTTCTGTGAAAATCTCTGCCTATGCGGGAGCCACAGCTTTCTTTCAACGATTTTCTGAGTTGAATCTACTCCATCTTCTCTTTAGTACCTGCTAATTCAGCAGCACTTACCCTCCTCCCCCTGTGTCCCAGGTGTGAGTAAGTCACTGGGAACTCACGATGCTCAGGACGTGGCCTGTGCCCCGGCAGCCCGGCTCTGCGGCGGGGTGGATGCACCGACACTCATGTGGCCAGGGGTAGGACAGAGGCGGCCGACGCAGGGAGCTTCCTGAGGCGAGGGCCTCACCTTTACTTTCTTCATATTTTGCACACAAAGTTCGTTTTCCTTTGCAGCACTCCCACTCTTCCCACATCCCTCAGTTTCATTTTTTCCTGTTTAGTTCACCCTCAGGAAGGGGAGGGTGCAATTTACCAACAGCCTGCAACGATGTGGTCATTTCCTTGGGTAATAAAGAAAGCAGCCTTTTGAGCTTCCGTACCTCGTGGGGCTGTCTGAGGAGCAAGTGGGATAATTTGTAGGACAGCAATTTAGGAAGTAAGCACAAAGCCATTATGTTCAAAATCCGTCCCAGGCTTCCACTGTGAAACACCATCTAGACAAGTTCCTTGCCTACTAGCAGGAGGCTTTGGGAAATCCCATTAAAGAGGCGGGCATCTGCCTTCCGGGAATGCGAGCCTGTACACTGGGTGAGGCCAAGGGCCTTGGGGAGATGTCCACCCAGATTGTTTCCTTATAAGTCTTATTTTGTTTGGGAAACAAGTTCTTTCTACATTTAAGGGATTCTCTGCAGTGGCCCAGGGTGAAAACGCGAGTGCCTTTGTGCACAGCTACTTTCTGTAACATCCACAATAGATCGCCATTGAACTCCTCGCTTTGAGCTCCACGACCCACCGTGCAATTCTGGCCACCACATTCCCAGTTTGTGGTGCTCTCTTACACCGAGCATTGCCTCTAAGACATAAGCTGGCACTATGCGACACCAGGGAGTACAGGGGGCTTCATAGTCGGCCCACCCAGGCCAAATGGAGTCCTTAAATTGTGACCTGATGGCTGACACTATTAATTAAAATCTCCACCCCAAATGAATTTTGACTGAATCTGTTTTCTCCAAAAAGGATTATGAAGTGTAATACCTACTATAGTAACTGCCCAAGGCTTACAGCTAATCTTACAGAGTCTGCTTTTGATCAGATGCTAAGCGTCATATTAAATATGCATCATATTAAATATTCATATTGTTTTTACGGAAACTGGTGTCAACGTTCAACTTTCTGGGCACATCATTTTGCTCAAAGTAGGATCTCCCCCTACTGGGACACGTTGCTGTGCAGCGGGGACAATAGGATTCCTCACACAGTGCTGGTTCAGGCTTTAGCTTTTATTTTTCTCAGAAGGAGTTCAAACCCTGACTCTTGGATCCTGGGATCTCCTGAAAATGGAAGTTAATCCACAGCTTGACACAAGAGGAGGTAATTTAATTCTTTTATAGCCACGTTCAGAAAGCACTGTGCTATTTGCATTATTAATTCACAGGAACATTTTTACCTGACAGATTAAAGTTTATTTTCCAGTATTCAAAGCAAATCTCGTCCCCAAATTATTCATAACCTCTGCTTGGTTGGCATATAAGTCTCCTTATAATCGAATTAAGCTTATTTTAACATTCTTTAGTTGGGAAGGAACATGGAATAAATCAGTTGTGCCCATAGCTTGAGGTCTGCATTTCTGGAACTTGAAAGTATTTTCCTGCCTGCTTTTCTTCTTTTTGAACAAATTAAGCAATGTATTTCTGCTTGGACACATGGCTTGGGACCCCTAGACTTGGGGGGTGGTTGACACTCTGCTCCCGCTCAGCTATGAAAGGTGGTTAGGGAAGAATGGACTTCTGATTTCTCTTGGTCACTTTTGACCAGAAGTGCCAAATTTTGAGCATTGGACCTGTTTTAAAAGTACAAATAAAAATTTGCATACATCTCATATTAGAAAATTGTTCTCTCAATGGCGTTTGATGGGAAAATTCACGTGTAAACATGGATTCTAGGGTCCCTGGGCATAATTCTCTTGCTCTCCAGGGTCCTTGGTCTTTGGTTAGGAAAGCTGGAACAGGAGATACAGAAACCAATGCCTATCGGTTTAACTAACCCCGCATTGGTCACCAGGAAGGATTTCAAAGGAGGTCAGCTCTGACTCCTTCAGGACCTGAAGGATACACACCCTCCAAAGAGCCGATGAACTTGGGCCTAAACAGAGCTTCTTTCCCTGCCAGAAACTTCCCTTTGGAAGCCCCTGGGTCCGCAGCGTGGGTGGCATTGTTCGGGGATGTGCATGATACACAGGCAAATGATTCACGTCCGGAGTGGGTGGCCCCTGAAGGCCTTTTGCAGAAGACTAGCGATTGTTTTCCAGCTTCATAAATGAGCCGCACAGAGCTCTGGGGAGGCGTACCGGGGGTCACTCTCTGGAACCTCCGAGCCAAGCCCGCATTACCCAAGGTGAAGCCGAGGTTAGGCGGCTCTGGCGCGCTTCTCCGCAGCAGGGGAAATGATTGGTTTTTCAAATGGAGACCTCCCTGTGGCCTTTTGGAAGGCTCTCTGTAGTCGTTGGAGCCAACGTTACAAAGGGAAGCAGTAGCCGCATCCAGCGAGGGTGACCGTAGAGGGGAAGGGAAAACGGCAACCAGGCTCCCTCCTCTCGTCCTGGGACCGGTCACATCTGGACCCTTTGGACGCGCTCCCTTCTTCCTCTGGTGGTATTCCTAAAAGGTCACCAGGCTTTCCCTCTGTGGTTGGGCCCACCTACGTGGGGCCCGGAGGCAAACTCACCCCAGAAGCGCCCCGGAGACTGGATAAGGGAGTGTATTCGGAAACCTTCTCCATGGCCCCGTCGATTCTCAGAGCGCAGGACGAGGAGCGCAATTTCTCTGCGCGCAGAACCTGTGCCAGACATGCGGGCCGGGCGGGCCTTCTCCTGGGAAAGGAGCCTGCTGTCCAGGTCTGAGGGTGTGACTGTCCAAGCTCAACAAAGACTCCAGGGTTGGAAGGAGCAGCCCCCATGCGCTCTCCCTGTAACGCAGGGGCCGGGCCGTGTTTGCAGCCCCAAGCATCCATTATGTAAAGCCAGCCATTGCCATCACTAACCCCGGCTTCCTGTTTTGGAGCGGCCGCATAATGGACCCTCTGTAGTTCGTTTGTTTGACTAAGGAATGTAATTCTGCTGTGTGGCTCCCAGAGTGGAAAGATAAAATTCAAACTGTCAGTTTTTTTCAGGCCACAGGAAGTGGGACTGAAAAAAACACACCTCTTTCAAGTTGGGTTTGACTAATTGTAAGTAAAGGATCAGAAGGACTTTGAAAGCAAGTGTGGACCTGGGAAGGCGGCTCCCTCCCTTGCTCTGTCAGTACTTCTCCGAGGCATCAACTTCTGCAAGTCAGCTAGAAGCTAGCTTTTGCTAAGTGGGAAATTGAGCATTTTGGGAGAAGAAATAAATGAGCCTTGGCACCACACCTTGACTTTCTCTACCGAGGCTGTAGGAAAAGTCCCAGCAAATGGGCAAACGATGACAGAGTAGAATGGAATTGAGGAAAATAAATGCCTTGGAAATGCAAAGCTGAGAGTTTGGCCCAAGACAATGGACAACTTCATAGTCGCAACATCCCTGTCAATCTAGAAACAAAATCATTACATCCCGTTTATTTGCAGGCTTGCTCTTAATCTCATTCGGGAGGAGAACTGGCTGGAAAGGAGACTTGAGGACATTCAGTAACGTCTGTAGTTGGTATTAGAAGCTGAGATGCTTAAATAGCCTGTCAACCTGCAAAAGCAGAAACTAGTTCAAGAGGCAGAGCGTCTATCTGGGATCAAAGAATTGCAATTCGGGAGCACAGATTTAGGCAGAACCCAAATAGTGTCCCACTAGGGAGTAAAAGTCAGGGGCTTTTGAAGGCAAAGAAGGAGGTTGCAGTACAAAGTTGTTGTTTTTTTTTTTTTTTTTGGTAAGGAAGATTCACCCTGAGCTTGCACCCGTTGCCAATCTTCTTTTTTTTTTTTTTTTTTGCTTGAGGAAGATTAGCCCTGAGCTAACATCTGTGCTACTTTCGTATGTGGGATGCCTCCACAGCATGCTTGTCGAGTGGAGCAGGTCTGTGCCTGGGATTTGAATCTGTAAACCTGGGCTGCTGAAGCCGACTATGCAGAGCTAACCATTTGGCAACCCGGCCAGCCCTGTATTACAGAGAATTTTAGTTGGATCTGGAGATAGAGAGCCAGACATTGATTGACTATTGATTCTATCTTCAGAAAGTCCACAATCCTCTGTCTTTGTGATCAGGATGTCCATTCTCCTGTGACTTTCAAACAATTGCTTATAAAACATTTGCCGTGTAGGCCCCATCCGAAGGTTTGACCCAGTACAGGGTTCAAAACAGCAAGGCAGTTTCTCTGGAAAGGCAGCTGAGTCCATTTTAAAACGGCTCCACTGCAGTCAATTTTGACAAACCACAGAGCCATTCATTCCTGAAGACAGAGAGAGGAGATAGATTACCACTCTGAATCTTTATCCAGCTCTAATTTTTGTGTATTCAGACACGTGGAACATTCAGCGCTGGCATCATAAGAGATGCCGAGTCTGTAACATCACTGGGCTCTGGAAAGTGGCCTGTACTGAGTCCAGAGGCACTGGGGAAGTCCCTGGCACTACGGCATTTCGGGTCTCACCATCTGCTGGGGCTCTCAGTGGATCTGCGAGGAGAAACTCGTCTACTGGGCACACGTGGGGAGAAATGGCAGCCAGTGAAGGAATCCTCTCGTACTTGGACCACTTACGTCCTCCCCCTCCCATTCCTCTTCAAGTTTTTGTTATCAAGACTTGGAGTCTGAAACTACGGAGAAATTAGATCCAATCTTTCTTCTCTTCCTATTCCCAAGTCAAATGGAGGGTCAGAGAGTTTCCTCAAAGAATGACACCTCCTCCCTTTGGAAGTTAACCGTGAGTCCAGAGTGGCTACGGTTCTAGCACTTTCATAAGTATGATGACCCCTACTTCCTCAGTAATTTGTGAATCTTCATGTCCTTCCAAGATCTCAGTGATGCCTTATGTATGTCTCCCAGGGAGGAGAAGCAGCAAACCGCCCATTTGGTTCTCATTTGACAGAAAAATGACCATGGACGCTGAGACCCCAAAGAAAAGCTGTGTAGGTCGTTATCGGTACTCATAAGTTTAATGATGAAGATCCTTAGTGCCTGGACGTTCTGGTGTATATCCTCATCTTCATCAGTATTTACAGAATACCCACAATACACTGGTCTCTGTGTTAGGTTAGAAGAGAAAATGATTTAACATGTCTAACACCAAATCCTCATTGCTCTTTCCATCCTTCCATTCTCAAACCCGCTTCCCCCTCTTCTGGATCTTGACTAATTGCATCCCTGTCCGCCTATTACCTACAACAGAAACTTACATTTGACTTCTTTCCCTCATTCCTCGTAGTTGGTTCTAAAGCTATTCAAGCAGTTTTTCTCAAACAGAGATTCCTGTATAGAAATCTAGATGCCTTCCTCTTTTTGACAAATTGAAGTCCAAACTCTTTTGCACTGAAGTTTGGTCCATCACAGTCTGATTCCAACATAAATTTTCCATTTCCTCTCTGGAACTTCATTTTTTGTTAATAACACATGACCTGCTGCTCTCCAGAAGGGCTCGGTTTCTTCCAGCCTCCACATCCTTCCAGCCGTAGCCGCCACCAGGAGTCTAGCATGCCAGCTTCCCCTCTTTGCCGCTATCATCATTTATCCTTCAAAGTCACAGATCAAATATGTCATCTGAGAAGCCACTCCTTCCGTAATGAGTCATTGTTCCCTCCTCTGTTCTCTTGTGTCCTTTATTCAGTATTACAACAGGAGCAGAAGTTGGATGGCACTAAAGTTAATGGTGTCCACATCAGCCCCTCCAAGACTGGAAGTTCTTGAGGGTAAAGGGCCTAGATCCTCTCAGCTCCAAGTCTAGCAGTTGAATTCCACTGAAGTCCTTGCACTCAAGAAGCTTACAGACTATTTGAGGAGTTGGGCATTAATCATAAGAAGATAAATGACAATATGACGTGAATAAGCTTCATTGGCCTTTAAAATGGGTGCTGCCCTGGCTGGACCTTAGTATCTGAGAGCAGTGGTACAAATCCAGGACTACCTAGACACTTGTGTGTCACAAACTCTGTTGTGCATCTTTATCCTTAGAGTGCAGATCCATCAAGGTCAGCTACTAGAAGACAGTGCAAGCATCAGACAGCCTTTCACCTGTTCATGAAACTTGTTTGCATGTCTATTATATGCTAGGCACTATGTTAGGCTCTGGGGAGTAAAACAAACACAATCTCTACCTTCAAGGAGCTTCCAGTCTAATGAGGTTCCACTGACAGGATTTGGAGTCATATGAACCAAATTGTCTTACAAATAAATATATAATTACAAAGCACGATAAGTGCCCTGAAGGGAAACGCAGCGCAATGAGAGCAGAGGGGGGAACACTCTGAGGGAGGATGAAGTGTCTGTGCCCAGGGGTCAGGATGCCGTTGTAAGGCCTAGATAGAGAAGACTGTTTAGGAAGAAAAATAAAGACCCAGTTTTGACAAATGGCCCTTGCCATTGAAGTCTCCGAGAGTTAAGTCTGGCTTTACAACGTGTGGCCTTCCTACATAGTGGTCCAACAGACGCACGGGATGTGAGTACATTTTTGTGAGCATAAATATTAGATGATAATATTTATATTGAATTACATTTTTCAAAAATAATGGATATTTTAAATGAAATGTGCTATGTTCAAAATCTCCCTTCTAGCCCTCAACGCATACAAAACTGGCAAACCAAAGCGAGTAATCTTATAAGAAAACGTGAAGTGTTTTCCCCAGCGTTTTGTACAGAGACACCAGTTTTGAATGAAACATCTTCTGTCTTCTTTTTTCCTACTCTTGAACGTAATTCCATGCCTTTTCTTTCTTTCCTTTCTCCTCAATACTTCCTGAATATAAATGACTAGCTCTAAAGCCAGAAATTGTTCATTTTCTTTACCAGGTAATATTCAAGTCATTCCTTCCCACACACATGTTTGGAGATGAAAATGGCGCAGTTAGTCTTAAGGTTTAATCAGCACAGAACTCAAACCAAAAATCAATTATGAGTGATGAAATAACATGATATCATGACTTAAACAATTCTAATAAACAGGAAGCTACTATATTAGTGCTATATTAATTCTACTTATTATATTTATTATGTTGTTATTATCCTATTTATTCTTACTGTGGTGAGGATGAGAAAAAATGTTGACCCGATGTTGGCAGACATGGATGTTTTTCCTCCAAAGGCGAAGAAATGGGATGTTTAAAGGAGTTTTTATTTTAATTTTTTTTTGGTAAGCTATTCTCCTAAGTCTATTTTAAGGTTTTTGTTTGTTTTTTAACTTTCAGGCAGCTATTTCTCTTTGATATCAAAGTAGGGATTTGGCATCCTAATTAGCAATGTGAAAAATTGATGATAAAATCTCACAGGACAAAGGACAAAAAATTATTATTTTTTTTTCTGAGCAGAGAGTTAGCTTTGCTTTTTGATATTCTTATAAGGACCTGAGGGTCATCTTATTTTAGAGGATGTAGTATAAATGAAATGTTTTCCAAAAAAAATCACAAAATTGTAAAACCATAGAGATGATTTGGTCAAATTCCCTAATTTTATAGAAATTAGCGGGGCTGGCCCTGTGGCCAAGTGGTTAAGTTTGCGCGCTCCGCTTCAATGGCCCAGGGTTTCACCGGTTTGGATCCTGGGCACGGACATGGCACTGCTTATCAAGCCACACTGAGTCGGCATCCCACATAACACAACCAGAGGGACTGATGGGGTCCAGGGCAGGCCGCCCCAAGATGCACCACTGTGGTATGTGGATTATTTCGAGCTGAAGACAGTAAAGGCTCAGACTCAACAAGAGCATTCGACCTTTCCCCCCTAACTGCCTAAAAGAAAGTTAAAATAAAGGCCTGTCCCCAGGACAGGTCATCACCATAGATAACTGTGGCTTCCGGCAGACTAGGAGGATCCTTGCTAAGCCCAGTCTTATCAAAGTTCTATTTACCGAATGTTTGCTTTTCCATTTCCATGTGGGTTGCCTTCCTCCCCTTTGAAGCCCAAAACCACTACGCCAGACGTCCTCCTTGTCTGTAGCTGAAGATACTTAAACCGGCAACCTCGGCCAGTTGGCTGAGTTACTCAGTGTCGCCTGAGTTTCTCCCGTGTACACATGCTATTAAACTTTGTTTGATTTTCTCCTGCTAACCTGCCTTTTTAATTATTTGGCCAACCATAAGAACCTTAAGGGAAAGGTGGGGGGCAATTCTCCCACTTCCCCGACAGGGACCTACAACTAGAATATAGAACCATGTACTGGGGGGCTTTGGGGAGAAGAAGAAGAAGAAGAAGAAAAGGAAGATTGGCAACAGATGTTAGCTCAGGTACCAATCTTTAAAAAAAAAAAAGGAAATTGAGTCCTGAGAGATTTTGTCTTGTCCAGAGTCACGTGCAAGTTAGTGGCAAAACCAGGACTAGAACTCAGGCCTCTGTGGGGACCTGGAATTGGCCACCCCAAGATATGTCTCTTTGGCATCAGGATTATTTGAGGCTGATTGCTTTTGATAAACTGGGACAGGGAAGGAAGCTCTGAGGAATGGAACTTGCCCTTCCTTAGGACACATTTACTTCTGTAAGGTAAATCTCTATCTGGAAAAGGTGCCTCCCTCTCTGTACCAGGAAGAAGAAAGGAGATGACCTTCTCTCTAAAAACTCTTAATCAATACCAAAGGCAAGGACTTAAATCTGCATTTTATTGTGCTTTTCTGGTAACCTCCTGTAACTGACTTCCCTCCCCTTCCCAACGCTGGCAACTCCTTAAAGATTAAGCATCTTTTTTTAGGCTGGGAACCTATTGCGGAGCTCATCTGTGACCCCGCCCCCCCCCCCCCCCCCCGCCCCCCTGGCCCGAGGCAACACACCTGCCACCCCACGGCGTTCACTGGGACAGCAGACCTATCTGTCATTTCCATCGAGTTCTGTGCTGACAGAGTGGCCTCGTGACTATTGTAAAAGGGACATTTTCAATCACATGTGAAACACCCCGTTTGGGGGTATATAACCACTATGTGCACCCCACTTCTGCGGTGCCCTATCTTCCTTCGGGAAGAAAGGCCCTGGGCCATGGTTCCTCATAAAGCTTTGTTTAATTTTCTCTTGCTATTCTGTCTCATGTGAATTTAATTCGTTCTCCAGCCGGATGAACCCCCACTTGGGGAGAGGAAATGTCCTCCTCCCCTACACCTCCAAACTCTTAGTCCAGTGACTGTACTCCTTGGAACATGTGATTACATGGCAATTTTGACCTGCAATAGAAATAAGGAAAATATTCTGGTAATGGTAAAACTTTCATTTCGGTTTTAGAAGTCCATATATTGTTGAGTTTTTGGTTTCCATCTCTGTCATCATAACTCCTGTTTTCCTTCCTGTTTGTCCTCTTAGGAGTGTGTGTGTGTGTGTGTGTGTCTGTCGCTTCTATAAAAAACCCTCTAGGAGGGCAAGAACCATCCTGAATGTTTTCTTCATCACCACCAACCTTTAACTATTAGTCCACGTGCAGTTACCAATAAATACATTGAAAAACCTGTTCTGAGCAGGGCCTGCGCTGAGCACTGCAGGGACTACTGAGATATGCACAGTGCTGCTTTCAAGGAATTTACAACCTAGTTGGGAAGTGGGCTCTTTTGAAAATAACTTCTCCAAAGCAGATTCTGAGCGGTGTCATCCTAAAGGTAGGAACTAAACACTAGATTCAAAGAGAGAAAGGATCCTATTTGTGAAGGTGGGGCTGGGGATGGAATCAAAAGAGGATTCACAAAGGAGACCGCCTTTGACATGACCTTGAAGTGATACCAGCTCAACACAAGGTTGACATAGAGAAGCCGTATTATGGAAAAGAAACCATATTGTAAATTTAAATGACCTCTGATTAACTAGCCCAGACAGGCTCTGTAGATTTTGTGGCTCCTTCCAGCTGCTTTAAGATGATAACTTTGTTCCTTTGAGTTCCTTAGGAATGTGATGACCCCCGGGAAGAGAACCTGTGCAGATAGCCATCATCAATGACGACTGAAAGATCAGGGTATAGGGCATTGCTCCATTCTCTGATGCATATGCAGTAAAACAAAGGACTATCAGGAACTGGGACCAGATGTCTGCCCACGGAGAGACCAGTCACCTCCCCCACCTGGAGACCAGCCCATGTATAACTGACCTGTAGTCTTTGTTCTGGGAGACAGTTCTTCCAGACATGAGTCAACCATCTTCCCTCTTGCTAGCAAGCTGTAATAAACTCCTTTCTCTCCTTCCACCTTGCCTGCTGACTATCGGCCTGTCTTACAGTGAGCAGACGAGCTCACTTGGGCCGTAACAGAGGGTGGGTAGGATTTCAAGAGTTGGAGATGAAGGGAGGGGGTTTGCACAGTGGGAGGGGGCATAGGCCAGATGACATCACCTGTCATTACAGACTTCCAAAACTTAGGTCTGTCTCAAGCTCTTCTCATGCAGGAGGCAGTCAATAAATGTGTGCTGATTGATTGACACTCTGTCCCAAGGCCCCTGTCATTCATTTCTGCCTGCGTGAGTGAGCAAGGCCCACAGGTGCTGCAAATGCTCCATAGACCAGGCCGAGGGGCATGAACGTTACGTTCACAAAGACCCTCGGCTGCTGTGCTTTGCCTCCACAATGGACATAAACATGTGACCCACACATATTCGTCTTTATTCGTCCTCTCAGAACACACTTAACTTCTGGCCCACATCAGTTGTTGATGCAGAATAATGTGGTGTCCCGTTTGTCTGAGCAAAGTCTGAACCCGAGCCATAGAGGTTTTATTTTTTTATTTTTTTGAGGAAGATTAGCCCTGAGCCACCATCTGCCACCAGTCCTCCTCTTTTTGCTGAGGAAGACTAGCCCTGAGCTAACACCCATGCCCATCTTCCTCTACTTTATATGTGGGACTCCTGCCACAGCATGGCTTGACAGACAGTGTGTAGGTCTGCACTTGGGATCTGAACCTGTGAACCATGGGCTGCCAAAGCAGAATGTGGGAACTTAACCACTGTGCCACAGCACTGGCCCCACGAGCCATAGAGGTTTTAGCATAATCCTCCCACAGCTGGAGCTTGGTACCACCCAGTTCCTGTAGATGACCACCGACCACTTGAGTTTAATCAAAGTGGTCATTGAAGTAGGCTCAGTTTTTGCCTGGCTCCTGTACAGCGGAACAACCAGGTCAGTTTTCGTAACATGGATTGCTGTGCCTGCTACAGCTTCCTCTCCTGGTCTTTCCCCAGAAGTCTACCCCAGGCACCCATGAGGCCAGTTTCCTCAGCTGGAGTGTCTGATCCTTCCTAGAGCAGAATTGGCAGCTGGTCTTCTTTCCTTGAAATGGCCAGGCACCCTGATCTCAGAAGCTAAGAGCACAGCCATTGTCTAGACCAGAGGTTTACAACCACAGTATGGAAATTCGTTGGTGAGTCCTGTCAGTTGTGAATTGTGCTACAAGAAAAGAGCTATAAGAAAAAGACCACTTAAGCTTACAAATCACAGCTAAAAAATTAGAAAGGATCCACTGTTTTTCCCATAGTAATGTCAGACTCATCCCATGCAACAGGATGGTCTCTGGCCTGGGGTGGAACAGACTGGACTCACAGGTCAGCAGGCTGGGATTACCACACCACCTCCACCCTGCAGTATGTGGGCCAGCAAGAGTGAGGCGGTTCGTGCGTTCATCGGCCAGGCATTGCCCTGTGGAACAGAGGCTGAGAAATGCTGGCTTGGTGGGTATCACAACTGAGTAGGTCCTGATAGATGGAGTGCAGGCTGGGGAGCCATCTGTGTGGGTGTTCAATGACTGTGCTGGTGACCTTCCACTGAACACTTTCCAGCTCTGATCAGCCATGCTTTGTCAAGCCAGAATCAGATACAGTGGCCTCACATGCTTACTCAGCCATTACTCTTTAAGACCTGTGCTAGGTGCCAAGAATACAACAGGCAAAGAGTCCCAGATCCTGCCTTTTTGAGCTTAGAGTCTAAAAGGTTCTATGTTCCAACATTGGCCAAAACTTTGGACAATGTGGGAAAGCAGCGTGTGGCAGATAGCATTTTAATTCATGGGTGACTCAATCAGAAACCACTTGGAGACAAGATGAGTAGATCTGTTACTGCCCAGGGTGGGTTGTCTGCTTTCCACAAGACATGCCAATAGTCAGGAGGCAAGGTGGTAGGAGAGAGGACTTTATTACAGCTTGCTAGCAAGAGGGAGGATGGCTAACTCGTGTCCAAATGAACAATCTCCCAGAACAAAGACTACAGGCCAATTATATACAGGGCTGGTCTGCCAGCGGGGAGATGGCTGGTCTCTGGGTGGGGCAGACATCTGGTCCCAGTTCCAATAGTCTTAGTGCGTGTGCATCAGAGACCAGAACAATGCCCTATACCCTAATCTTTCAGTTGTCATTGATGAGGGCTATCTGCATAGGCTGAGGGTCATCACATTCCTAAGGAGCTCAAAGGAACAAAGTTATCATCTTAAAGCAGCTGGAAGGGGCCACAAAATCTGCAGAGCATTTCTGGGCTTGTTAGTCAGAGGTCATTTAAAGTTATAATATGGTTTCTTTTCTATAATACGGCTTCCCTTATGTCAACTTTGTGTTGAGCCATCCTTGTAGCCTCTGCCCACTGGAACTGCTGGAATTGATTGTGTCGTCACCTGAGTGACTATATGGCCTCAAATGTTTTCGGGCGCTGCTGTCTCTACATAGGCTGCCGTTGGGCTTCTGGGAAGAACCCTGCACTAGTCATTGACTTATCAACCAGGCAGAGATCCTTTCTACTTGTGTCTTAGTTTCTATCTCTGTGAGGACAGATTATAACATTTTGTGTCTTTCCTCGTCACTGAGGCTCCATGTTAAGTCAGTCAATATGTGGTTTCTCGTGAAGGCACATGTACTAGTTTCTTGGAGCTGCTGTAACAAGTTGCCAAACTTGGCAGCCTAAACAGCAGAAATGCATTCTTCAACAGTTCTGGAATGCAAAAATCTGAAGTCAAGGTGTCGGCCAAGTTGGTTCCTCCTGGAGGTTCTGAGGGGGAATCCATTCTGTGCCTCTCTCTCGCTTCTGGTGGCTGCTGGCAACCTCTGGTGTCCCTTGACTTGAGGCTGCATAACTCCAGTCTTTCCCTCTGTTTTCACATGGCCTGATACTGACTCAACACAAGGTTGAGAGAAGGGAAGCTATATTGTAGAAAAGAAATCATATTGTAATTTAGAATGACTTCTGATTAACTAGCCATGACATGCTCTGTAGATTTTGTGGCCCCTTCCAGCTGCTTTAAATGATAACTTTGTTCCTTTGAGTTCCTTAGGAATGTGATGACCCCCAGGAAGAGAGCCTATGCAGATAGCCATCATCAATGATGACTGAAAGATCAGGGTATAGGGCGTTCCTCCATTCGCTGATGCATATCCAGTAAAACAAAGGACTATCAGGAAGTGGGACCAGATGTCTGCCCCACCCAGAGACCAGATAGAGGCCCCACCCAGAGACCACCAGCTTCCCCTACCCAGAGACCAGCCCCTGTATAACAGACCTGTAGTCTTTGTTCTGGAAGATGATTCTTTCGGACATTAATCGGCCATCTTTCCTCCTGCTAGTAAGCTGTAATAAAGAAACCCTTTCTCTCCTACCACCCTGACTATTGGCCTGTTTACAGTGAGTAGAGGCCCCCCACCCCACCTTGGGTGGTAACAGGCCTTCTTCTCTCAGTGTCTCTGTGCCTGCTCCTTTTATGTCTCTTATAAGGACAGTCATCATTAGATTTAGGACTCACCCTAATCCAGGATGATCTTGTAGGGGAGGAAGACATTTCCTCTACCCAATGTGGGTTCGTCTGGTCAGAGGATGAATTAAATTCACGTGAGACAGAATAGCAGGAGAAAATTAAACAAAGCTTTATAACATGTATACATGGGAGGCTCAGGCAAGCTGAGCAACTCGCCAAAATGGCTGAAGCCCCCACCTTAAATATCATCTTCAGCTAATGACAAAGGAGGATGTTGGGGGTGGGGGGGAGTCAGTTATAGGAGGTTACCAGAAACAGGAATAAGATTATTATGCAGATTTAAGTCCTTGCTTTTGGTATTGATTAAGAGTTTCTAGAGGTAAAGTCATCCACTTTCTTCTTCCTGGTACAGAGAGGGAGGGACCTTTACAGATGGAGATTTCCTTTACAATGTAAATGTCTCTTAACAAAAGGCAAGCAAGTTCTGCTCCTCAGAGCCTCCTTCCCTGTCCCAGTTTATCAAAAGCAACAAACCCCAAATAATCGTCATGCCAAAGAGACATATCTTGGTGTGGCCAAGACCAGTCCCCAACAATCTCATCTCCATATCCTTACCTTAATCACATCTGCTAAGACCCTTATTCTGAATAAGGCCACATTCTGAGGTTTTGGGTGGACATATCTTTCGGGGGCCACAATTCAACTCATTATGGTAAGTCATAGTACTTAGGGGGTCTTCAAGAGTTTACACTGCAGTAGTCCCATCTGGAGCATTAAGAGTTGATGAGTATTTGGAAAATGTGAAAATAGTTGCTACAATTCTGAGGTCAGATCTCAGGTTTAAAGGTGTCAGGAGCCTTCGGCCCCCCTCATTTGGGAGAATTGGCTAAAGGAAGTGCTCTTTCTTCCTTCCCCCCCTCTTTCCGTCTCTTGCCCAATGACTGAGAAGAGGAAGGAAATTGTTTCGGATCCATCTTGGCTCTAGACCTTCTTTCCATGCAGAACAGATTGCTAGCTCTTAGCCAGCAACTTTAGATTCCTTCTTGCTAAATTGACATGATTGTAAGCAAATTACACTATTTTCTTACTGATCTGAAAGGTTATAAGTTAAAAAAGAGATTTCAGGATTTAAAAAATGAAAGAGCAACAATGACAACATTGTGAATCCGCTAAATCCACTTGTCTTTACAATGTCCTATTTTGTACGCTGATTATCTCTAAGGAGAATTTCACTTCAGAAATACCCAGGTATTTCCTGAATCTCTCCTGGCATACATAGATAATGACAACATTGCTAGGGCACATCGGGGTAAAGGGAGGAGGCTGCCAGAGTGGCCAAGGGAAGAGCAGCATCTCAGCACTCATGGGGTTCACTTGTCATAGCCCCCGGTTGGTGCCCTGTCACAGAGAGCCATGCAGGATGGACCATAATGGTCGTGGACCTGCCATCAGCTTAGGAGGATCAGATTTTACCTAGTGGTGTGACCTCAAGAAACAGAAATTGCCTTGTTTTCACTAAGAAAACTGCATCCCCAATATGTAGGTCCTTTCAAGCTTTTTCTAGCTTTTAATCCTTCAATTAAATAAGTCAGAAGTCAGTCAAGTAGATTGGACTAGCCCAGATGAACCCAAATCTTTCAGTTGGTGAAAGTTAAGAAGGAACAGAGCCGAGCTGAGCTGAGGGGCTAGGGAGAGGAAGGCATGCTGTTCAGGTCAGCTAGGAACTTTGTTCAGATACCTTACACTTTCCAAGACTCAGTTTCTCTGTTAATCAAATTGGAACCTTAATATCTGCCCTGACTATCCAATGTGGTTTCTTTCTTGAGACTTAAAAAAAGAAAATGAATGTGAAAGTTCTTGCATAAAAGTTAAAATTATATTATTACTGGAGCCCAAAGTTCAAGGAGATATTCTCAGGGTCGTGCAGGTTGAGCCCTTGGTGCCTCTCTTGCCTCACCCTACTTATTAGCAATTATTTCATGCAATATATTATTAACAGTTAATGATGACAGGCCCTTGAACTCCATCACTGTTCTGGGCTTCACAGGGAGTTGTTGATTCTGCTTAGTGTGGAGATAGGAGGGGTAGGATCAAATACATAATTCTACAGCTATAAAGCCTTTTGTATCATGATAGTGCCTGGCTTAGTGCCCGGTAAACGCTCAACATTTAGGATTCTAGAGCTGAAGGGATGTCAGCGATGACCTGGCCCAGTGATCTGCAAACTCCCTGATGGTGGAGGGGGCGTGGAATAGACAGGTGCTGTCCCTTCTCCCATAATTGGTGTAGCCCTGCTCTGCTGTTCGTTTTGGCTTGAATGTTTCAATAATGAAAAAAAAAAAAAAGGAGGAGGAGGTGGAGTTTTGCCAATGTCTATGTGCCTTTCATGCCCCACCTTCCTCCTCAAAATGAACTTCACCCACTTTTACTCACATCCCAGGTCACTCACTGACCCCCATGGCGTCTGAACTTGGTGACTGACCACTCTCCAAAGCTGTCTACCAGGTCAGGTCAGGGGGCAGGTCTGTCTGGGCATCTACAAAGGAGAAGCCTCTCAAAGTCTTGTTTTTGTTGGAAGGGCAGGAAGGCATTGTTGGGAGCAAAAGGGACAGCTCTATGTAACTGGAGTAAACATTAGCACGGGAATGGATTGTCTGCAACTGACAGCGCAAGATATGCCACATTCTTCATTATCTTAAGTTAGATCATTCTCTGTCTCCAACCACTTGACTGGCAAGACTTCCAATCTCAATCATTTTTGTGAGTCCTCTTCCATCATTTGGAAGGATATGAGAACCAGATCTTACATGCTCCAGGAAAAGCAGGTCAGGCGATTTAGCCTTCTACCAACGGCTGCACCTGAGATACTCAATTGTCTTTCCAAGGTGGCAGCTCTGCCAGTGACGTCCACCTCCACAATGCTGAGGCAGACCCCTGCTTGGTCCTCAGGGATCCATGGAGTCTCCTTTCTCCACCTCAGTAATGACGTGTCTGTGGTTCTCAACTCCTTCGGTTCTCTCAGTCTGGCCCCAGAATGGGCCATGCTCCTCCTCCTCTGAGATGATCTAGCTTGTCCCACCTCATAGGGGCTGGAGTGGGGCACCTGAGCCCAGAGCTGCAAACCCAAAGACCTCGCCACACTTGATGGGAGGGAAGGGCTGTTCCCTTTCCTTCTCTTTGATGATAACTCCGTAGTGGCAAGAAGGACTGAACACCAAATAAATTCTCTATAACTCATCAATGAACAGCAATATTCATTGTTATTTTTAAAAAGTGTTTAAAAACAGGGACAATTAAGGTTGTGGAGGAAATGTTGCCACCATTTATTGAGAGATCAGTCTTAATGTCCTGGAAATGTCTTGTCTCAGAAAAATCTTAATTCTCCCTAAAATCACACATTTGGATATAGCTAGAGAATATAATAAGTGAAAGAAAATTTGGATCTAGTGCTCTATACAAGTCTTGCATTTCTGTCTTTATCTGAATTCTAGGCTTTACTGATAGGCAGGCTGAGGTTTGGGCGTGTGACCTTTTCTGCCAAAGGGAACATTAGAAAGGAGCTAAATATATGTTGAGGATTTCTTGAATATCCAGTACTATGTCCCAGATATTTTATGTACATTTGTTCATTTAATCCTAACAATAATACTGTGGGGGTAGGTATTATTATCTTACTTTACAGAGGAGCCAACTGTAGAGATTAAATACATTTCCATCACACAACTCATAAGTGAATGAGTCCAGGGCTTGAATCTAAGTCTCTGATTCAAAATTTCAATGTTCCTTTTGTTAACCGATGTAGTTAATCAGGAAGACAATGGAGGACTTTCTCCGTGTTTAGTTGTTTATTTTACACAAAGATGCAGGTACAAAATATTTGAGTGACTGCTAACTGACAAAACCCAGATGGTATAATAATAGGTAGAAAAGGAGGAGGGAGAAGAAGGAAGAGGAATAAGGTAGAAAAATACAGGGAGACACAGATACACGTGCACACTGCATGTTCCTTTGACCACAGCCAGTCAGTGAAGGGAGTGAATAAAAGTGGGTTTTTTGAAAGACATTGACTTTGGGAAGATTGTCAACAAATTCTTCCAATACTTGTTTGCTGATAATTGTGTCTAAAAGCAAGACTGTTGAGTGCAAATTATGTCTGAATGTTATGTTGGCAAAAAAGAAAGGAAGAAAAAGAAAATCTGGAATGCATACTATCATTTTCCTCTATAATCATAAAGCATTCTCCATTGCAACTGTATTTTCCGTTGGTAATGAATAGTAAACAACATTGATTATAGAAATGATCTAATTGCGCTCCTCTTCTTGCTGCCTGCCATCGCTGCTGAACTCCTCCTTCTTTCTTTTGTGCACATACACACACACACAGAGAAAACTCATAAATCAACAAACCATGTTAAGTACTTACTCAATGCCGTGCACAGTGAAAGGCACAGCACGAGGGGCACCATCCATATTGCTGAAGACCAAATATGCTCTTGTCTATTCTTGACTTAAGAAGAGACACAATGTCTTTTAGGGTAGAAATTGTGTAAATGCTCTGTTCTCAGGGGCCTTTTTGAGCATTCTGTTTGACTTTGGGAGGATTTATAAAGCAGAGTGCCCTTAACATCTATTTCAAATAGATGTGAATGCATTGAGTATGAAATTAAATTCACTCCAGTGGTGGTTATGCAGCTAGGCAAGATTGGCGCAGAATAAATGAGAGCCAAGGGGATTTGCAAAAACTAGAGGAGGTAGGGAGACCACAACGTGGGTCATGTTTTCTGTAGCAGGTAGGAGGTGCTGGAGAGTTTCTGCAGAGCCAGCCTTGGAGTAAGCGGCAGATCATGCACATGGCAGCTAACTTAGGAATGTTGGAAGCCATTCGCAGGCATTTCCTCTGCTTCTGGCATCTCTCTTCACATTTGGAAAGCATACCAGTGGAATGGTAGTTTCCAAAGTTTTAGGTCCTGACTGCTTCCCCGAGAAACATCATGGTAATCTATGTTCCAAATCAGCCTTCCATTCCTGGTGCTAAAAATCAAACAAACCATTTGACTAAGGATGAGTTATGGGCCTTCCACAGCCGCTAAGCAACTGTTAGAAAATTTTTAAGGATAGTCCCTCTTGACATCACATCAGATATTTGAGATGAAGAATAGGAAAAGGAAGACAGTGAGAGGGCCCAAAGATGAGGCTAGATCATGGGCATCTTATCCCATAGCAGGCCCAGGTGCAGAGCAGCCTTGTCTGAAGCAGTAGCTTAGCCCACAGGGATGGACATGGGCTTCCAAGTCAGATGGATGCACGCGTTCAAGTTCGGGTTCTGGCCCTTCCCATCTGTGAGACCTTCCCCGGCCCCTCAGTATCTATGCTCTTGGTTGTCTCATTCGTAGGGTGAGTTGTCTGAGAATTAGGGATAATGAAAAATGCCTGACATGGTAAGCTCTTAATAAAAAAATAGCTATTATTATAACTTCATAAGTTTTCCAAATGATGATGTATTGTTGCTGCAGCAATGCCTCGCTGCCTTAGGACTCTCAGGAGTTCACGCAGACGTTCTGACCTCCAATTACAGAAATGCTCACCTGGAACCTGCCAATGGACAGATACATCAGTTTCCCTGGTTGCCTTTCTGTAAGGAGAAGCCTGAGTCTATTTGTGGCCAAAAAACTACATAATCTATTACCAATCCGAAGAAGAAAACTATATACCTGACAGTATTGGGATTGAGGTTACAAAACTGAAACTTGGGAAAGTAAAGGGGAATTTCCTACGCCCTCAGATTTAGCCCGGAATGTGTTGTCTCGGCCACTCTTCCATGGATGGCCCTGACACATAGCAGAGGAGCGTATGAAGAAGCCTTTCTCTGCAAGGTGCTATCAGGGATGACTGGGCTAAATCAACAGCTAGAGAAACACTGATGTGTAAATCAGAGAGGAACCATTTAACTGTGAGCCTCATGTTTGGTTTAGGATGCTTTTGACTTTGAAACGAGAAAGCTGACACTGTCTGGGGCCCTCCTTGGTAAGCGTGGGAAACCACAGGCTTCGGAAAGCCCAGGACCTGCAAATATTTGGGTTTATTTTTCTACACACTGATAAGTTCTAGCTGTAAGTCTTTCGCATACTTACGCCACTACATTTTTGTTACTGCCTCTTCTCTGGGTGCCCATTGTACATAATGCAAATGCACACACATCAACAATAGCAGCCCAAACCGCTGCTTGTACAGCTAACAGAAACCAAATGGCCCAGCAGTTTCGAACTCCACATAGTACATGTTTTTCTCTTCCCCATTGATTTAAGAATTTCTCTCCCTGAGCTAATTTTCTTCCCTGTTCATTCTACTCCAGGCCCCAAATGTCTGTAGTCTACAGGTCTTTTGTCAACCACACTTAAAGACTTCCATCTCCTCTAGGGTGAATTTCTCTGCCTTGTTTATTACTTTCTGGCCTTCCTCACAGACGGGGACTTTGACCTTCTGAAATTCCTACTGGAGATTAAATATGGAACCCAGCAGTCCATAGGCGAGTTAACAGACAGTTTCAGTACACACAGCAAGACCTTGCAGAGGGGTCAAATTATTAACTCATGGGAAAATGTGGATCCATGGTCCGATGCAGGATGTAACACATTCTAATCGGCTTTTCACACTGGGGGTCACTGAGTCCTAGGTAGGCAATAACTCTGCTCTTGGCCAGCAGGAGAACCCAAGGTTGGGCTTTTTCTGCAAAGCACACAAATGCTACTGATTCCTTCTGTATGGAACTTTTAGGCCCTTCAGTTCCACTTTGACAGCCTTGCTTTTGGCCCTCATCTATAATACCTCTTTTTGGTGGTATTGTGTCAGAATTACTGTCTTTTCTTTCCCCCTCCTCCTCTCTTTTCCCTTTTCCCATCCCAGTTTTAGGCTTTTCTAGAGGTTTAAAGTATTACATGGCTGGCCAGTAAGACAGAAGTAAATAAGAAGCATCTAGGGTACCTGGGGTATATATCCCATAACTATCCTGGCTCTTGAAGTTCCCAAGTCAGAAGGTGGGGGAGCCAGGAATATAGTGGAGAAATTGATGGCCTTCATTCAGCAAACGTATTGTGTTATAATTGAATGGAGATTTTAAGTTTCTAAACTTTCTGAGAAATCTGTGAATTTGATTGAAGATGTTTTGTACAATTGTCTCTTGATCAGTTCAGATTTCTTCACCGGCCCTTCTTTCTGCTGCCTGCCCTTTGGTTATCTTTGTTACTTACTCTGATACAGGGAAGGAAGGCTCCAAGAGAGAAGGAGAGAGGAAAATATGACTCTATAGTCTTCCTATTTTGGAATCTGTTAATATTTTCTTGGGAATAAGAGACTAAAACTCTGGGTAAGATGTGTTTTTGGTACCATCCATACTTCTATGCCACTGGGGAGAGCAAACCTTCCTGAAGTGGATGAAAGCAATTTTAGATCAGATGGACAGCTTCATTTGTAACTAATCAGGGAGCTACGTGCCCCAAACTTCCTCTTCATGGAGGTCCAGGAATTTGCGGAACTCGTTCAGGGTGCTTTTGGCAGCGCTCATAGGAAAAACACAAAAGAGAAAGCTTTGGAAATTTCTGCAGTTTCTGAGCTATGCTGCCTAAGCATTTCTGATCCCCTAAACTCTTCTAGGACCTACTGTAGCAGCATTTAAAATATCCAGAATGAGGTAGTGCTCACCTGATTTATTCCCCCCAATTTGACCAGTTCAGTCAAATTGCTGTCGTTGTCTTTGTGTTCAGGCTCCACCCAGGCCCCAAGAGCTTGGTCTTTACTCAGCCCCGCGTAAGAAACCATTATACACTCTGAACCATTACAAGACTGCTTGGCCAGGCTGACGGTGGTCCCCTATATGACTAGGATGGGGCTGTTCCAGAATTCTCTGAGTTTGGTCTCAAAAGATCCTTCTGAAATTATTGATGAGTGGGAGTAAGGGACCTTGAGTTCTGTTCCAGGAATTCTGGAATCAGCCCGACTCGTGTCCTGGCTTCAGCCACATTAAAGCCACAAGGTCAGTGGCAGTGACACCACCTCAGCGTGCGTTGCAGTTGCCTGAAGACTGCGTGTGCATCTCTGCGTTCGTCCTCACAGTGGCTCTGGGAGGTTTGCTGGGCTGCATCCTAGTCATAATAGCAAAGCCTTCTTGAACACTTGCTAAGTGATGGAATTTAAGCCAGGCGCTCCAGTGCCTGCCCGACCCCGTGAGATAACACTGTTTACAGGGGCTCAGAGCGCCGAGTCAGTCGCCACACTGCAGAGATGGCCTTTGAATCCTGGTCTGCGCAGCCCAGGAGGCCATACCCTGCACCCCCAGGACCCTCCCAGATTTCTCCTTCTCTGGCTGGTCTGCTTCCTGCTACACAGTGCTAAAGGCACTCTATATTTTGGATTATTAAACTTTAAGCAGCTTATAAAACCACTCCGTTTTGCTGACCCCGCAGCTGGGAGTGATTACTCGGTGCGAGCCCTCGGGCGGCGGCTGCGGCAGCTCTCCCCTCTCCTCTCATCCTGCATCCTCTCCTCCGGCTGCCCTCCAGAGGCACAGGGGGGCTGCAAAGAAATGCTGCTGCCAGTTGCAGATGAAGTTGGTAAGGGTCTCTGGAGGGGCGGCCCAGGCACGAGCATTTTCTACCAGCTCCCAGGTGAGTCCCATGGCAATCAGGGCTGGGCACCATTGGCTTCGGAAGGAGGCAGTGTGCAGGTCACGTCATCTTGGTCACACGGGTATCTTAGCTGGCCTTCCAGAGGCAGAGATGGGTGTACAGAAATCGTTTCATGCGGCACTTAGCACAGGGCCACATGCAAGGAATCTCACCAAGTTTTGGATGTTACCTACAGTAGATCAGGAATTTTTAATTTAGAGCCAGTTGATGGCTTCTCAAGCGGGGCAGGGCATGGTTTGGGGACTCCTGAGACTGAATTGGGTATTTGTCAGATGAGCATTTTTCCAATGAGGGGTGCGTTATTTTCAGAGTTTCTCTAAGCAAAGAAGGTCAAGGAGCTCACAAAAGTCACCTTTGTGATTACTCCAAGAGCAGCAGTAGAAGGGAGAAATCCAGGCTATCAGAGCCGGATGGGGCTGGGGTCGTGACCTTGGGGCAAATGACAATGACCTGGGGCTGTTGGAAATACTGATGCCAGGGCCATAAGCTCAGAGGCTATGACTGTATCCTCTGTGGGAAGACCAGGGAATGAGTATTTTTAAAAAAGCTCCCCAGACGCTTCTCAGGAGGCGCCAGGGTGAGAACCGATGGTGGAGAGCCCCACTCAGCTTTCAGAAGAGGCCCTGCGGCCCCACAGAGCTGGCTCATCAGCTTCTCTGCCGCTGGGCTCTGAGCACCAGTTACCATCACGTGTTCCCTCCTAGGCCCGTTTGATGACCGGCTTCCACCTTTCATTCCAGCTCCAAATTGCCCCCACTGCACCTCTCTATCTTCTTGTATTTCTCCAAAAGCTCTCTCTCTCTCTCTTTATCTGCTTACTTATTTCTAAGAAAGCTCACCAACTAGTTTTATCATCTGCTTTGATTAGAACACTTCCAGAACCAGGACTAAGGTGAGGCCTCAGCACAGAATTTAAGGGGGATCAAAACCCTCTGTAATTGAGATAAATAATATTTGAAAGTGCTATTTTTTAAAAATCAAAATTAATGCAAAAAACCCCATAGTGAATAAAATACCAAAATTTTAAAATAAACAAAATCACTCTCAGTGCCTCGCAAAGCCGTATCAAAACGTGAGGCAAAAGAAAAACGTCAGTAACATTGATCCTGACTTTATTTAAAAATTCAACATTTTGTTCATCATAGGGTTTTTTTCCCCACTAGCTTAGTGCATTAAATATTGCAAATAAAGAGTGCAGTAAAATATGGTTGATCTTGGTGCTGGCCTGGTGGTGTGGTGGTTAACTGCTCATGCTCCACTTTCACAGCTCAGGGTTCACGGATTCAGATCCCCAGCGCAGACCTATATACCACTCATCAAGCCATGCTGTGGCGGTGTCCCACATACAAAAAATAGAGGAAGATTGGCACAGATGTTAGCTCAGTGACAGTCTTCCTCAAGCAAAAAGAGGGAGATTGGCAGTGGATGTTAGCTTAGGGCCAATCTGCCTCACCAAAAAAAAAAATATTGTTGATCCTGGTGCCCCTTACATTTTGTCCCCTGGTCCCAGCCCTAAGGACTGCATCTGCTTAGTGGAGTCCTGGGGGCTAACAAGAAGCTGCTGGCCATTATGGGGAGCAGGTTGAGCCACGGGGCAGGGTGGGAGCTGGGACAGATCAAATAATATATATATTTTATTATAAAAGTAGATGAAAATATTGCTTTCTTACCAGCCAGCACCAAAGTTTTCCTTAGAGGAGAGCTCAGACTTCACTGAAGAACACTTTCTAGTCAGCTGCTTAAAGGAAAGATAAAACTCTGAGCATTTGAGTTATTAGCAGCCAAGATGATTAAAAAAAGAAAAAGACCCATAGGCTGTTTGGTTAGGGAGAAAAGAGGACAGATGAGGAAACGCCTGGGAAGGGGAGCAGGTGGCAAAGCATGTTTTTGGGAACAGGAATTGCTGATGCCCGAGTTGTTTGCATTTGAAATCTAAATCTTTCCGTCTTCCTAAACCTTCTCGTGAAGTCCGTACAAATGTCTTATGTGAGTGGGTTTTATTTTATTTCTGTGCTGTGCAGGTTAAGGCAGGGGACGCATCTCCTGTCAGGAGGAATGAGAGGCCCCTTCAATGGACTAATTCAGCAGAAACAGGAGCTCAGAGCCTGAGAGGCGGACAAGGTCTTTAGGAATTCTCGGAAATTTCGCGGAAGGCCTCAGGCATCCAATGTTTGTGGAGTAAAGTGTTGAATCCACCTTCCCCGAAGCTGAAGGGGCTGGAGGCGCGGGCCTTAGCACGGCTGCTCCCAGTGCCACACAGCGCCCTTGAGTCACTAGTTTGTGGCTGTGTAGACTCAGGTACTTGTGTGTGACTGCGGCTCCCACCTCAGGGTTTCTTCTCCAGGCCTGCAGTCTCATCACCTTTCTCTCCCTATCAAAAAAATTATCAAAAACTTAGATATAAGGCAACCAGATGGGCCCCGTGACCTTTCAATATCCTATGGGGACAAAAGCCCAGCTGAGGGTTATCTCGGATAATGCCTGTCTTCAACTCACTGTTGACTGATGTCTAAAGTTCCCAGTTACAGAGGGCACATATGAAGTTGTAGCTCTTTCCTTGGCAGACATGCAAATAATTTATGTCTGGCAGGCAGAAAAAAATCACTCCAAAGTATATAGCTTATTTCCTTTAAGATATTAATTAATTTTGTATCTAACCCAGTGATCTTACTGGAACATTGCTTTTCTAAATTGCCTATGAACACCTAGCTCTTCAACTCTCTTTCAACTGGTCTTAACATCTTACTGGTTCCCTCAGGGATTAATGAGTTGAACAAGACCTTTGAAGTGTTTATTTCATATGTGTATGAACAGTCATGATTTTGCCTTATTGACAATTGTACTTTAGCTCTCTCTGTGCTTGTAGACCTCAGACTATGGGCGGTTCCACCGCCCCTTCCTGCACAGAACACAGCCTCGGAATCGCCCCGCCATGGCTTCCACGCACCATCGGCACAGCATCGGGCCTGGTGCATGACAGTGGCTCAAATATTCACTGACCGTTGTGTGATTTCTAGCCCCCATTCCGCTGTCTGCTTTGATGACTAAGTTCCACTTGTCAGACCCGAGGATTGGTCCTTCTAAGGGGAATGGCGTCCTGAGGACCCAGGATGCTGCACGGAAGGTGGGGTACCTGATGCTCTTCTCCTAGCGAGGAACGTGGGGTTCAGGAGCCCCAGGAAAGTCTGTCCCCAGCGGGGCCCCTTTAAATCTCTTGCTTAGGGTTCATGGCCCTGGCTGCACATTAGAATTAATTGGGGAGAGAAAAGCACACCCACGTCAGGGCCCTATCTTCGGAGAGCTTGATTTAACACACATGAGCCAGGCCTGGGTATCAGCATTTTAAAAGGCCTGCCACGGATGCTTCTGCGCAGCCAGCGTTGAGAACCACCGCTCCAGCGCCCATGGAACGCAGGCCGGCTGTCCTCCTCCTCAGGCGTTGGTCACTTGAGCTTTTACAGCCCCGTCCTCCCGCCCCACCCCCCGCGGCTGTTTTTCTGTGCAGCGCCCTGTGTTAGTCTTCGTTGTGGGGCCCTCAGGAGCTCCAAAGTCCACAGAAAAATCCCCCTTCCTAAAAGATTCTCAGCTTATCAGCAATCTCCCCTACTGGCTGCCCAGAATACACTATTGTATGCAGTTTTTCTCTTTTTTTCTTTTTTTAATTCAAAGTTCTTGGCAGCCACTAAAATGTCTCAGAGGCAGAAGCCGACTTTGATAGGCTGTCGGCAGAGTTGAAGACTGCAATTTTTAAACAATTTTCTAAAATCTCCCTTTTCTCGTCTGTCCTTCGCTCCACTGCCTTTGGACTGCCAATTTGCACAGTGCGCTTTGCTGGCCTCCGCCCCAGCCACCCTCCCCTCCTGCTGCCCCTACAAATTAATGCAGTACAGGTTTCTCCCAGTGTGGCTTTCTCTGGCCTCTCTGCCATCACAGCCTGGCAGCTTCAAAGCTCTCATCGTCCTGTTTCTGTCTTCCCCTGAGCCCTGGTGGACTGACTCCGCTGCACGGGTCAAAAGTGCAGCCTCAGCCCCAAGGCAGGAACCGGGGGGCAGTGAGGAGAGCCTCAGAGCCTCGTTTCTCCCCCCTCCCCTTGTCCACCTCCTCCCCCAAGACCAATCCTTCCTCTGCAGAGATAAGGCTCTCTTCTCAGTCCCTGCATCCCCTTCCTCTGATTCCCGTTTCCTTCTAGTTCAGACTAAGGCGGCGATTGTGAAGGGGGGTGTGGGGTTTTGCGCAAACCCTGAATCTTTTCCAGTCTGCCCTCTGCCCTGCCTGTCAGTTCCCGGGCTTGAAACCGCTCTGTTTGCTTTTGCTGGTAACAGGATACTGTTTTGAAAAGTGATACAGAAGTCAGATTACTTATGAATCTGGGCTTTATTTTGCATGAATGCTTTTCAAGGCAACTATAGATTTATTTTTTTTCCTCACCAAGAATTCTGTTGCTGGGGGTGAGGGGGGTGGGAAGGGTGTTGGGGTGGGGGGTGGGGAGGGTGTGTTGGCGGGCGGGCGCGTGGTAGCCAGGAGGCGGGGAAGCCCAGAGACCTGTTTAACTTTTCACCCTGGAGCTTGGAAATCTCGGCGGCAGGGAGGTAGGAAAACCAAGTAGCCACCGTTTCGTTGGCAGCTTCTTTCAGTCAAGATCTTGCCCTTTCCTCTCGGAAAATGTCATTATTTCACCCAAGATGTCGTTCATCCCACTAAAGTATCTGTAGTGCCTGTTAGAAATCACCTGTCAAACGTTCTGGAGAAAGAAAAATGTAGAGACAGAATAATAGTAACCAATTTTCATTAAAAGCCTGGTCGGTCCCTTGTGCCTCTTGTTGCTCATCTTTAGGACAGCTGTGTATGGCAAGTCTATTATTCCCATTTTCAGGTGAAACAGCATGGCAACCAAGGGTTTTAGATCTTTCAGGACCGAACCGAATTTAAGTATTCTCTCTCAATAGCAGACCACATGGCCGATAATGGATCCTAAGTGTTAGGGAAGTGTGGCCCAGTATCATGTTTCTAGTCTCTGAATCAAGTCACCCCCACAGCATTATAGTCATAGGACGAAAGCTGTGGCGTCTATGGAACGTCAAACAGCCTATGGAAAGATGGACTCTATAAAAATCAGGTATTGAGGGCTTTTGGTGAAGTTCAGAGGAGAATAAGCAGCGAGAAAAGAAAGGGCCCTTTGCAAAAACTGGCTGACAGTCCCAGGCCTGAAAATGCCACTGGTTAACCCAAAAATGCAACAATAGGGGAAAGAGGAAATGAATTATGGGACACATAGTAACCACATTGCTGTTCTTATGTATCGTATTTTCGAAAATATTAATTGGGGGAATCTTGCAGTATTTTAAGTGAAAAGAGCAGGTTGCTCTATAATTTTAACCTTATAAAAAGTAGGAAAAACTGAGAGAAAGCCCAAAAGTATTAGTAGCAGTTATCGTTGAGTGGTAAGAATATTTTTATAGTTTTGAAAAATATTTCCTATGTGTTCCACAATGGGCATGTGTTCTTGCTGTAATCAGAGCCCAGCCACTAAGGTCACCCAAAGAAAGGAGAGGAGGAGGACCCCGCTCCTCGTACAGTGCTTCACTTGGGTCGAACATCAGGAAGGCAGCCCGGGGGGAAAGACTCTTCCAGTGCGGCCTCGTGTAAGCAAATATATTCTTTGTCTTTCTTCTCCCTTCCCCTTTTCTGCGAGACTGTGTATTAGCTTCTGGCCTGTTTCGCCTCCTTCTGCTGTTACAGACGGATTCACTTAAACAGATGTGTTTGTTGTATCTGTGATTGACAATAGTTTCTGAGGGTCTCTTTCCCATTCTCCTGCACTGGGGATACGAGAGGGAAGGAAATGAGGGAAAGAGAGAGTCACCTATCCGAGTCACAGTGCTGTGTAGCTGCTTGAGGTCCCTCAGGGAGCCCTGTTGTGACCCAAACGCTCCTGCTACAGTCAGGGTTCCTGGACCCTAAGCTCTCCCGGGCAGCCGCTCCCTTGCAAGCTGGTTGTGTGCATTTCCATCCCCTGACATCACCGCAGGTAAAGAACTGCTGGCAGCTTGATGCTCTGTGGAACGGCTCCCTGGATGGTGCTAATATCTGTGGTGCTTACTCAGTCGTGTGTTCTCTTCAATCTGGAGGAATGCAGAGCAAATGCAGGGCCTGGAGACCCCAGAAGAACCACTTGAGGAGAGTGGGCCTGTAGTGACCGTTGGGCCTACACTGGAAGAAATGATTTTTGTGTTTTAAATTTTTTTAATTAAAAAACGTAAATTATTCTTGTTGGAAAAATAATGCATGTTTATTGTTTCAAGTTTTGGAAGTCTCGAGCATTTTCCGTCCACTTTGGGAGGGCAGAGGAAGTCTTTCTAGATCTCCTAATGAAGTCTTTATTTTTTTAGTTCACCTTGAAGAGATTAAATTTTGGTTGAGAGCACTTCCTACTCTACTCTCTTTACTGGTAGATCTTTCAGGGTGTGGCCTGAGTTTGTGCTATATTGAGGTTACTCAGGAAGTGACGTGATGGGGCCAGCCTGGTGGCGCAGGGGTTAAGTTCGCCACACGCTCCACTTCTCGGTGGCCCTGGGTTCGCCGGTTCAGATCCCGGGTGCGGACATGGCACTGCTTGGCAAAAGCCATGCTGTGGTAGGCGTCTCACATATAAAGTAGAGGAAGATGGGCACAGATGTTAGCCCAGGGCCAGTCTTCCTCAGAAAAAAGAGGAGGATTGAGAGCAGATGTTAGCTCAGGGCTAATCTTCCTCAAAAAAAAAAAAAGGAAGTGACATGATGAACACAGATGAGGGGTTCCAGTGCTCCCTGTCCCTGAAAGAACTAAGACACTGTTCTTTCTCTGAGTTCTGAAGATTCGGTGGGGCGGCACTTCTTCCGGATCCGGCACTGTGGGCTTTGGGGAGATAGTCACCTTTCCCTGTCTCAGTATCTCTGTATGAAATGAAGATGATGTTACACCGTGTCCCAAAGGTGTTGTGAGGAGCATTTGAAATCACGGATGTGAACCTGTTTTGAAAATAAAGATGTTCTAAATACAAGGTCTTATTCATATTTCTTCTATACTTCTGTATGTGTCCAGTGGTACCACACATCAACATCAAACATTTTCAGATGTCAACTATTATGTGCTTAGCATTGCAAAAGGGAGTGTGGAGGATAAAGAAGTGGAAGACATGGTCCAGGTCTCAAGGAGCTTACAGGCCCGGTGAGATCACCCATCTCTGATGACCTCATGTATAGAACACACACAGCCATAGGAAAGACCACAGAGGAAACACTGCCAGGAGGCTGGAGGAGCAGAGAGGCCTCCTGTAGGCTGGGCAGGGCTTGCATACGCTATAAGGAAATGGTGCAGTATTCCAGGTTTGGGGAAAACCAGGAAAACCCAAGGGGGGAATGGTATATGGGTTCCGGAGGCATTAAGAAAAAATGATGGACTAGACAGAAAGTGTTGAGGAATGACAAGGAACCAGCTGGGATGCAAAGGGACAGATAAGGGGGAGAGGGTTCGAAGAGTCAGGCAGAGCTGAGTCCTCAAAGAAAGAATGTGCCCGCATACACACACCTCCACAACCTAAGATCACACTGTCTGCTCAGGGCATCTGGTGAGCTGATGAGAAGTGGTTTCGAGGAGAAACTGAAAATCTATTTCCAAACATCTCAGCAACTGTAAAAGGGAATGTAAATCTTGGTTGTTATTTTAATATACTTTTGTTAAATGAAGATAACTCGAGAATAGGAGTAATATTTTCCTCTTGAATTTCTGAGTGTGTTAGCTGTGGAAAATTATCCAGGAAAATGCATTTTTTAAAATCCTAAGTTAGTGTTTATGGAAATACTAAATAAATAAAACCTTTAGGAAGAGAAAAAGTAGGATTGCATGCTTAGAAATTTTATGAGTTTTGCAAAAAGACAGATCAATCAAATTGTAGGACCAGCCAACTTCCCCTCACCTTGAATTTCAAAGCATTCCTTTTGGAAGTTGGTTTTTTGATTTCTTTAAAAAAAATCTCCCCTAGTCTTCGAACAGCTGGCGCTGGGTCCCATGCCAGCCTAGGTCATTAACATGCTACCACTGGTTTTAATGAAGCAGGAAGTTTGGCTGAGAATGGGGACTACAGGGCAGCTGGATTACAGGACAATAACAGTGAAAAATGCATATTTATGGACTTCTATAAGCACAGATTATTGATTTAGTGCAGCTTAATGGATCTGACATTTTTTAGATTTTCTTCAGTTATCTTATAGAATGATTTTTCAATTCTTGCATGAGTTTCAAAAGCTTTTTTCCTATGATTTGTAATGCCTGTTAAATGGTCACAGGATTATGTTTGTTTAGATATATATGAAATGTTTATATTCTTTTGCCAAGTAGCAGTTCAGATTTTTTAAAGCCTGCATCTGCAAGTGAAGGCAGTGGATGTGAAATGAGCCAACAGTAAAACTCGGGCAGTTGGTAACTAGACACTGTTGACAGGTCATTTATCTGCTATCACAAAACCCATCAGTTTGATCAGTGGGGACTTTCTTTTAAGTGGGAAACTTATTTGTAGGCATAACCATTTCTCCAACAAACCTTAATTTGGTGCATTCTTAAGGTCAGATTGCATTCAACCTGAGCCCACTGCTTTTACCTAAAGTTACAACATGGCAGCCCCCATCTCTGTCCCAGCAGAACAGAGAACAGACAAGAGAAAACTCAGCAAGAGCAGAGACACCCTGCTGTATGGCCAGTTGAGGAGCCATCCCTGCATGGAGCCCAGGGCATGCTGGGAATATCTCTTTGGAATCTGAGCTTCCCAGCCCACTGTTCTGTTAGTGAAATGTCCTTTAGTTAGGTCAATTTCCCGACCCAACTAATAAAATCTGCAGGTCTAAGTCTGGAAATAATTTTGTCATGAGGATGTAAGTATGGTTTTTGAATTTGATAGATTTAATTTAAATGCATGTTAGAATAACATAGGGGATTCTCTGAAAATTTGGGATAAAAGCTGTAAATTTCATCTATTTGGTCCCATTTGAGTGTCCATCAGGACTACCCAGAGGAAGCAAGACCGTTCTCTCTGGCAGTGTTGAGGAAGGACTGTATGTCCACTGACCAGGAGGATGACCCAGTGCTCCAGGACAGAGGTCAGCAAACTGCAGTCCTTCATCTGGATCTTTCCTTTCTTGGGAAACTTATTTTTAAAGCAGCAGCCATTTCAGGGCCATGGGAGCCAAGAACTCCTTACAATAAAGTTTGTTCCTTCCAGGGCTAGAACATTTTGTCGGTGACTTCTCATGTCTTAACATTGTGCTATTATGACATCATTGAAACTGAGTCAGGGTAAAGTCAAAACATTTAAATGGAAATATTTATTTCCTTCAAAATGTAGCTTAGTTTACCCTCTCCAACTTTGAGAAGGAATATTAGGAGGTAGGGAGACGAGGTGAAACAACCATTGACATTCGTTATAAATCCTAGGGAGTTGTAACAAAGCATCCTTGGTCCAGTTCCAGGTCACGAAACTTCACATCCCTTTTTCCACTCAGACAAGTCTTTGCCTTCACAGTGTTTCTTCCAGCCTTGCCTACGGAGGAAAGGGAAGCAAGAGCAACAGAAAGAAGCATGACAGTCCAAATATTCTTAGGTTCAAAAACCGTAGACAGTTAACCAAAATCACCAGCAGTACCCCGGGCTTAGTTTCATTTGCTTCTGAGGTCCAAGGACTCTATCCTTTCGCCTTGTTAAGACTTTCCTCCCCCTGGTTTTCTCCTAGTCCCTGTTAGCCTCAGCAATAGGTAAACAACTTTTATGAGGATGGGTCATTTAGTTAAACACCCACATCTCTGAAAATGTGGTTCTTCAAGTGAGTGACCTGATTAGCAATGTTCACAAGAAATACAGCTGCAGAGACGATGGTGAGCAGCTAATCCGAGTCTCAGGCAGAATCTTGGGGAAGTTTCCCACCAAGTGATCCTGTAACTGATATGCTCATTTTTCTCTCACTGAGACCTGTTCTCTCCTCCCACCAAATGTCACCAGAGCCCTCCAAAATCTTATCCAAATTGAAAGCAAACACAGGCTTTTTTTTTTCCTTGTGTATTGACTTCATGGATGCTTTCCAGTTCACATTAGAAAGCACCTCTTTCCCCACTGTTTGGAACCCTGTAACCTGAAAAGCGATCGCAAATGACCATGACTCAATGCCATCTCTCCTCTTCCTCCCAATCCCCCTCCCCCCACATCCCCTGCACACCCACACTAACGGGCAAGGGTGTAGACAAGGCCATGTGACAATCTTTGGACCACCCCGCAGAGGTGGGTTTGTCAGTGTCCGCTGACACTTCGGGTTTTTGCCATATCAGCCTACGCCTCCCAAGGAAAGACTCTTACCAGTAGTTCATCCCTTCTGTCTCTTTAACAATTTTCTTGGCACAGATAATCGCATCTGTGAGGTCATCAGTGAGCAAGGCTGTGAGAAAGAGGAGGAGAGGGTTAGCTGAGACTTGGTTGTTTGAGGGGGGCTCCAAATCAGGTTTTCTTCACTCTTCTCACTGTTTTTTGGAACAGGAGGGCTGGAAAAACTATGAGCCATATTCTTATTTTTATTATGCTTCTTCACAAATAAGGAATTTTTTGTTTCTAGATCATCCTCATTTTAAATTCCTTGAAGTTTTCAGAGGAATAGACGAGTCCTGAAGGGTTTTGGAAAATGTGTTTAGAAAAGACACAAGAGGAGAATGGTTTTTATGTGCAGAAGAAACACACAAGTAAGAGAGGACAGTCCAATGTTTTCTCTGCTCAGGTTACTTTGACATGTAAGATCACTTTATAGGTCATTATTAACCTTTTGTCTATTGTAACTTTCCAGTTTGTGCATCAAAACATTTTTATCTAAGTTGTTTCTCATGTGCAGAAATTTTTAAGTTTTATGTCTTTGCCTTTATTTCTTTTTTTGTGACTGTCAGACATACGGAACTTTTTAATTGAAAATGTCTTAATTGATATCAGCATTCTTTCCTGCTTGCCTGGAAGTGGCCTCAAATACCTTCTCAACACAAACACAGCAGAAAAAGGCAAGTAAATAAAACAAGTCCAGCATCACTTCTGTTGCAGGTTGGGTTCTCTAGAAGCAGATGCTGAGCTGGGTTTTGGGTGCAAGGTATTTATTAGGGATCCACACCTGTGAAAGAAATGGGGCAGGAGCAAGACTGGGTGGCTGGAGGTGTCCACTGTGATGCAGGCCCATCAGAACCTCAGTCAACTGGGCCAGGAGCTTGGGAGTGAATATTGACCAACAGAGTTACCCAAGTTGGGCCCAAATGCCCGGGCTCACTCAGTCCCTGGGTGTGGGCTGCCCCAGAAGAGCAGAACCTTGGGTGAGGCAGCTCTCTGCAGCTAAGGCAGATTTTGAAGGAGGTGCCAGGTAGACTGTCTGCAAGTCACACAAATACAGCTGGGACCAAACCTCTTCCCTTTCAGGGAATCTGGGCAGGCAGTCCATCTCCATGCCAACCACAACCACCTGTCAAAGATGCAAAACTCAAACCGCTTAATGGCATTTCTATTTATCAATTAGGCAAAGATTTCTTAAGAATTTGGTAATGCTCAATGTCAGCAAGGGTGCAATGAGACAGGCACTCTTGAATACTTGCTGGTGGAAGCGTAGTGGGGTCAACTTTTCAGAAAAGCACTTTAGCAGCACGTGTCAAGGCCCTTAAAGTGGTTCTTATGCTTTAACCCAGTAGTTTTTCTTTCTGGACTTATCCTAAGGAAATAATCATGAATCCAGACAAAGATTTATTTACCAAGTTGTTTACTGTAGCTTTATTCACATGAGGAAATTTGTTTCCAAATGGAAAAAATCTAATTGCCTCATAATTACAGATGTTCACATTAATAATAATACCTCCATATAATGACATAAGGAGCCATTTTAATCATGTTTTCACATGAACCTAATACTATTGGAAAATGCTCCCAATGTGAAGTTACCAATATCTGCCTAGAGCTCAACGGTCCAATATGGTAGCCATTAGCTACACGTTACCATTTAAATCTAAATTAATTAATACAGTTGGAGCGTCAGTTCTTCAGTTGCTCTTGCCATAATTGGATGGTCCAGATAGAGAACATTCTGTCATCACAGAAAATTCTATTGAACAGCACTGGTTTAGAGGAAAAAAAGATAGTCATAAATTCACCAGTATTTTCAGAAAGATTAGCTCTTAATTGTGGGATCACCAAGGCTTTTAAATCTTAACTGTATGTTTTCTAAAGCTTTTACAATAGAAATGCATTATTTTTATTAAAAGAGAAAAAATAACCAAAAAGAATAATGTTTGCCTAAAATATTTCTTTTTTTTTTTTTTTTCTTTTCAGGAAGATTAGCCCTGAGCTAACATCTGTGCCCATCTTCCTCTACTTTATATGTAGGATGCCTGCCACAGCATGGCTTGATAAGCAGTGTGTAGGTCCATGCCCCAGATCTGAACTGGTGAACCCTGGGCCACTGAAGTGGAATATGGGAACTTAACCCCTGCGCCACCAGGCTGGCCCCTAAAATATTGCCTTTTAATGGATCATTATAATACCAAATTACTCTGTAAATTCAGTTGAAAAAGGAATTTTCCTTGAATATGGTGGTTTAGTTGTGAATTGGTTGCTTTCTCAAATAAGCTTAACTACAACATAAAGGTAGTGACAGAGTTCTTTGAAGCAAATTCATTCTAAATGTGGTTTTCTAAAAAATTTAAAACAAATTCTATTAACTGGGAGAAAATTAATAAAAGATATGGTCTATAAGTAACAGCAAATTGAGGCAACGTATGCAAATTCACTAGTATTTGGTTTACAGTGAAAAATAAAGCTTTCTTAGCTTATAAAAGTCTATTGTCTTGTTTCTAGAGAGTTAAGTATTTAGAATAATAATAGCTATTACTAATAGCTAACTTTTATAGAAAACTTAGTCTGTCAGGCACATGTCAAGTCTCCCCATGCATTATCTCCCTTTGTCTTCAGAACAACCATATGGGTGGGTACCATTATTATCCCTATAAGCTGAGGGCACACACTCAGTCAATGAGTAGGCATTCAAACCTAGGGCTTACATTCTGTTATCCTTGGCTACCTCCTTCCAACAGAGCCACATAAGCGAAGATTCACGCTTATGGAACACTATAGCTAATGAAGTTGATAAAAGTATAAATACTTCACTCGTTTTTCTAGTAATTGTTTATCTATTAGGAGATTACCCAAACCTAGGCGCTTGGTATCCGATACAGGTTCCAATTACTTAGAAACACTTTATTTTGTGTACATCAATACTTGAAAAGTGCTGAGGTGCTGTGGTTTGCGTTTGAGAGTGGTCAGGGCCTGTTTCCTAGAAGTGGGCTCAGTGGGGTCTCCAGGGGCCGAAGGACGCAGATTATACATGGCAGGGAACAAACAGTATTCTGTTGTGCCCGGATTGGAGCCCGCCCAGGGCATGCGCAGGAAGAGCAAGGCTCGCATTGCGGGAGAGGCTCTTTGCTTGGCTGGAGATGCGGTGTAGAGACTCATGGGAGGATTAGGTGCTGCGGGTCCCGGTGCTGGAGACTGTTTAAGGTATCTCTCAGCTTCCCACTTTGTGACAGCATTCTGTTGCACAACTGAGATGTTTTGAAAGTGCTACTGGGACTGACTTTGAATTTGCTTCGGAAAATGCGTTAAGGGAGTTGGGGGCTGGGAAATAAAGAACCCGATGAAGGGCTGAGATGTGAAAACAGTGAAATCACCACAGAGGGGCAGCAGAGGGGCAGAAATGAGTGAAGAGAGCGAGTCTCTATAAGGATCCATGCCAGTAATTGCTTCTGCTCAATTTACTTTAAATACACAATTGCCTCCAGTCAGAGATGAATGAGGAAAGGGTTATGTCGAACAGCGAAGCATTTTTCAACTGAATATTTTATTCTTCCTCATCCAACAACAGAAAATGGCAGCAATCGACACAGAAAGAGCTACTTTTAAGTTAGTTCTACTTCAAAGTTTCTGTCTCTCCCCAGCATCCTCCTGCCTCCTGACTAAAATACCACTACCGTGTTCACAATTTGCATCTCCTTCCTCTCTCTAAAGTGACAAGGGACAACTCAGATACCAGCCTGATATGAGAAACAGAGATTCATATAAGTGGACTAGACTAGATACAAGAGGCGACAATCTGCTTTTTCTTAAAAGTCTCTTATTTTGACAAGGACTATGCTGTTGGAGGAAAATAAAGATCGCTATTACATTGTCGTGTGTGTGTGTGTGTGTATATACATAGATATGTCTGTATTTATATATCTAACACATATTCTGTCCAAACAGTTAGGGGAATGGAGGCAGTATAGGAACACGGTTTGGTTTGGGAGTGAGGAACCGGCGGGGCTCTGGGAAATGGGCATGAGGCGCGTCCATACTGTCCATATGTGAACTATCATGTACCTCGTAAACATACCCTAATGCTAACTCGTTTCCGGGTTCCCATGACAAATGTCCCTACTGCTGTAATACATGGGACAGAATGACACTGTCGGTAATTAGAGGTTTTCTGGCCTGAGGCTGAGAGAGGCCAGTCATTGAGGGGTGATTAGGATATAAAAAACAACATCCTGTTTTCTATTTTAAAGCTGTCCCTCAAACTCCCATGCTCTTTATGATGAGAAAACAGATATGAGCATCCCTTTACCTCTAACCGTGAACCATCCAACATTTTAATTTCCTAGAATCCAAGCTTGTCCTGCAGATATACAGTTGTCCCAGACTTCCTTAATGGGAACTAAATTGAACAGTATTAAATTAATAAACTGCATGTAAAGTCAAGCATGGCCGTGATGGAGTAACAAATTTTCTCTCCCCCTGTAAACAACCAGAAAACTAGACAAAATATATGAGAACATTATTTTCAGACATTAGGCAACAGGCAATGCAGGATCATGATCCTTGGGAGATAGAAACCAAATAAGGCGAGCCTTGTGATTGTCATGACATTCTGCCAAGAAGTACTTTCCAGACCAGGAGGGTAGAACCCAGGCAGGAGATGGCAATCTAAGTTGTAAAGAAGAGTACCAGAGAGGTAGGTGCCACCCAGAAGGAGAGCACCAGAAGTCTGCACACGGATTCCCCTGAGTCTTTGGCTGAAGGCTCAACTGGAGATGCAGAGGGCAAAACTCCGTGAGGCCAGTCAGAGAGCAGTCACCAGGGAACCCACACAGGGCTGGGAGGCACTTGATTTCGGACTAGCCAGAGGAGAGAGACTTTGCTGAATCCTGGGACATTCAAAAGAGTCAAAGAGCCATGCCTTGGTAGTAGGACTAAACTAGTCCTACCATAAAGAATATTCTAGAACTTCCTGATCAGAATTAACTGCTTGTCAGGATGAAATTCAACAATCCTTAAAGGAAGTCAACATAATCCAGACACTCAACAAGGTAACATACCCTCTGTGTAGTATCCAATAAAAAGTTATTACATGTACTAAGAGGCATGAAAATGGGACCCGCAATCAGGAGAAAGATCGGTCAATGGAAAGACCTGGAAATGACAGAGTTGATTGAATTAGCAGATAAGAAATTTAAAGCAGTGCTTATAAATATGCTTATTTATATCAAGGACTTACAGGAAAACGTGAACAAAATGAGAGAAATGAAAGATATAAAACAGTTACGTAGCACTGAAAAGAATACAATATCTGTAATGAAACATTCCATTGATGAATTTAATAGACTAGGCACTTCAGAAAAAAGAGCCAAGAACTTGAAGATATAGCGATGGAAACTACTGGGGGAAAAAAAAAACCCACAGAAAGGGAAAAAGCCTGAACAAAAATGAAGAGTTTCAGTGACCTGTGGGACAACATCGGATGACCTAACACACGTGTCATTAGAGTCCTAGAAGGAGAAAAGTTTAAAAGTATCCACTCAGTGGTCCAAAATGTCCCTGAATATCAAACAAGATAAACGCTGAAAAACACACATCATGATCAAATTGCTGAAAAATGGTGATAGAGAGGAAATTGTAAAAGCAGCTAGAGGAACAAGGACACGTTACGTACAAGGAATGTGAGATAAGAAAATCAGTGATTTCTCATAATAAACAAGTCAAGCAGAAGATAACGGGATATCTTTAACGAGTTGATAGGAAAACATCTGTCAGCCTAGAATTTTATAGATAGAGAGAAAATATCCCTCAAAGAAGAAAATGAAATATAGACATTTTCAGATGCACAAAAACCTCGAGAATGCTTGCCAGTAGACCTCCACTCCAAAAAAACATTGAAGGAAGTTCTTTAGGCTGAAAGAAAATGATATAACTTAACTGCCTGTCCAAATGAATCCACCACAGGAGTAAAGAACGTTGGAAATGGTAAATATGTGGCAAATATAAAGAGACCCTTTTCCTCATTTAAGCATTTTATTTAAAAGATAATTGTTTAGAGCAAGAATAGTGAAAATGCATTGTGTATATACACACTGTGAGGTGTGTAACATGCATGTAATGTAGCACATGTGAAAATGCATTGTGAAGTGTGTAACACGTTGAAGTAAAATGCATGATAACATAGCACAAAGGTGGGATAGGGAAAATAGAAGCACACTGTTATAAAATTCATATATTCTGTGTGAAGTGATATAATGTCATTTGAAGGTAGAATGTGGTAAGACGATGCACATTGTGAACCCTGGAGTAACCACTGAAAATAAACAGAAGTGTAGTTAATGAGACAATGGAGGAAATAAAAAAGAGAATATTGAGAAATATTCAATTAATCCAAAATAAAGGCAGGAAAACTAAACCAAGAATAGATGGCACAAATAGAAAACAAATAACAAGCTGGTGAATTTTAAAGTAACCGTATCAATAATTACATTAAATATAAGTGGTCTAAACCGAGGTTCAGCAAACTATGGCCCACCCTCTGATTTTGTAAATAAAGTTGATTGGAACACAGCCACATCCATTTGTTTACATATTGTCCAGGGCTGCTTTTGTGCTATATAGAGAGTTGAATAGTTACCACAGAGACAGCTTATGACCCACAAAGTCTAAAATATTTACTGTCTAGCCCTTTAAAAAAAGTTTGCCAACTCCTGGTCTGGACATTCCCATTGAAAAGCAGAGATTGTTGGACTAGATATAATAGCAATGCTTAACTATATGCTATCAATAAGAAAGTCACTATAAATATAAACATATAGATAGATTAAATGTAAAAAAATGGAAAGAAACATATCATGCTAAGAAAGCTGAGTGGTTACACACCATCAGACAAAGTAGATTTGGGGATAATAAATATTAGCAGAGTTAAGGAGGGACATTGACTCTAATGATAAAAGGGTAGATTCATCAAGGAAATATAACAGTCCATAGTGTGTATGCACCTAATAACAGAGCTTCAAAAACTGACAAAACTGAAAGGAGAAAGAGAGAAAATTATCATTATAGTTGGAAATTTCAGGATATCTTTCTCACTATTTGATAGAATAAGTAAGTAAATCAGTAAGGATACAATAGTCATGTATAGAACATTTGCCCACTAACTGTAGAATACACATTTTTTTTTCAAATTTGCATTCACCACAATAAATCATATGCTGTATGGTGATCATATAATGCATATCATAAGACAAAGTTCAAATAATTTTAAAGGTTTGGACCCACATGGACTATATTATCTGACTACAATAGAATTAATTTAGAAATCAACTATCAAAATTCATCCTGGCGTCATTCCTCATGATCGTCCTGGGCATTTCCTTTGCCTCTCTCTTTTACAGAGTTTCTTGTTTCCTGGATCTGTGTCTCTCTTTCTTGATTCACTTTATACTTTTGGTGGAGCACCTTCTCCAAAAGTTTTATGAGAAAGGATGCATGGAAAGCATGCTGCATATCTTTTCTTTGCCCCTGGAGATCCACTCTCCACGCTTACTCACCACGCTCTGTGCACGAAGAGGCCGATCCCCATAGATGACCTCAGTGGACTTTCTTGTCCTCTTGCTGGTAGGGTTGAACTGACAGTGAGCAGCAGGAGACCGGAGGGAGGAAGGACAGTGAGATTGGGAGATATACCCTCCCAGTTTTGTTTTATGTGAAAGCTATGTCCCTTTGTGGAAGGTCACAGCTCCTACATGGTGGTCCTCCTCATGCAGACTCTCTTTATCTAGGTATGATTCACAGCTCCCAGTGCATTCCCCCTTGAGCCAGGAGGTGAAAATGGCCTGCTTATTATTTACTATCCCCTTGGTTTCCCTGCAGTATGAGCATGCTTTTGTAAGTAGGCCCTTCATTAAATTCTGAAATTATCCAATCTTAGTTGGCTACGTTTTCCAGTCAGAATTCTTTCTCACATATGAAGCAAAAATTTCAATAACTTGCTTGTCTAAAACTGTATGCATTCTACACTCACAATGTATTGACAATTTGGCAGTGTAGAATTTTAGATTGGAAATAATTTTTCCTCAGGATTTTGAAGACATTGCTCCATTTCCTTCTAGCTTTCAGTGTTGCTGTTGAGAAGTCTGACGTTACTCTGATGGTCGATCTTCCGTATGGAACATTTTTTACTCTCTCCAAAGCCTGTAGTGTGTTTAGTGTATTTTGTCTGTCTTCAGGGTTCTGAAATTTCATAAGGATGTGCCTGAGTGTGAGTGTCTGTTGATCCTGGATTCTAGTCACGTGATGGACCTTGTAAATTGGAAACACGTGCCCTTCAGATCTGGAAATGTTTTTAAAAGATTTCATCCGATCTATTGTTTCTCCTTTCTCCTGCTGAAACTTCTCCTATTTTCCTTCTCTTTTTTTTTTCATCCTGCTTTTAGAGATTTCCTTAACGTTATTTTCCAACTAATCTATTGAGTTTTTCATTTCTGCTCTTTTATTTTGAACTTCCAGGAGCTCTTTATTTTATTCTCTAAATGTTTATTTTGTTCTTTTTTAAAAGCATCATGTTTTGTTTCATCAAGACAACATCTTATCTATCTGAAGATATTAATGATAGTTTTGTTTCATTTAAAGCTTTCATTTTTCTGCATAATCTCTGCTTCCAACAAGTTAATTTTATGTGTTTTTGTTTGTTTTTTGGTCTGTTTTTCACATCAGTGACACTTCTATGAAGTCTACCTGGTGATCCCTGGTTATCTGCACTAATTTAAGAAGGGAATACTAAAAAGCTGATTAGGAGTTCTGTACACAGAGGTGGGGATTTTCAACTGTGTATCTCACTGTAGGGAGGTCTAGCTAGTTTTGTTCACTGGGAGGTCCCACTCAAAATCTTTAGTTATTTCCTTTTTATCTGGCTGGATTCCCTGGAACAGAATCTTCTCTTCTGGAGAGTCTAGCTTGCCTGCCATCATTCCAGGATCTGAGTGGAGGAAGGTGACTGGGACTGTGGAAGCTTTAACTGAATCTCCCGTGTCTTTAGTACGGAGCTGTCACACTCAAAGATTGTTGCGGTCCCTCAGTTGAGAAACTTTCTTCTTACTCTGCCTAGAAGAGAAAGCTCCAGTATCCTGCCAGGGATGGGGAGGGGCAGGCAATAGATGAAGAGAGTCAGGAAGGGACTCTGATGGTCTAGCTGTGCCTTAATTGAACTTCCGGGTGATCCTCAATTTTCAACTTGCATTCACTCCAGTTTCCAGAAGTAGCTGGTGTTGCTGATTTCTGAGGCTTTTTGGGATTCTGTGGCTGCTTCTTGGCTGCCCACTGTCAGTTTAGGATTCAGATTTCTCTAATTGCTACATTAGTTACCATTTGTGCTCTTGCCTTCCAGCTTCTAACAATGCACATGTCCAATTTCCATGTTTAACTGGAAGACTCCATGGCAAGCTCTTAGGGCATGCTAATGAGATTAACCAGGGTGGAGAGGGGTTTAAAAAGTCACACCTGTAGGAAGATGAAGATACTGAATGTTTTAGCCTGGAACATAAAAAAGTTGAAGATGAGAAATATCTACTAATCATTTTCAAGCATTTAATAAGTTTCTATGTATAAAACAAAGCTAATTTGTTTTGAATGAATCCAGAAGGAAAAACTAGGATTAATGGAAGAAAGCCATAAGGAGATAGATTTTGGCCCAACAAAAGAATGTTCTAAATTAAGGATTGATCAGGCATTGGGTGATCTACCTCAAGGGGTAATGAGCATTCTGTAATAAGGTAGAGATAGGAACAATTTACTAGACAAATTAACGTATTGTTCAATCATTCATGCATTCAAACATAAGTACTGATTATCTTGTGTCAAAGAGAAATTAAAAGCTTATTTCCTGCTCTTAAGGAATTCGCCATAGAATGTTTTCTGACTCTGTCTTCACCCTTGCTCCTCGTTTCCTCCATTCATTTATTTAATGAATATTTATTGAGCTCTAACAATGGCCAGACACCAGGCTAAGCATTGAGGATTCATCAGTAACAAAACAGACAAAACTCCTGCCCTCATGGCGCTTACATTCTGGAGGAAGAACAAACAAGACAATCGTTTACTGAGCTCTGTCTTTCTGCTGTTGAGTATCTCTTGCACATTCTTCTCCATGTCCCCAGCCACGACCATCATTCAGGCCTTTTCCTCTCTCACTTCAACAACTGCAGTAGCACTTAAATGGTCTCTTCTCTAATCAATCTCACACCCTGCTGCAGATTGACCTTTCTGAAGCAATGCTTAATCAGCTGACCTCTAATGATTTCCCACTGCAGGCAGAAATCAGTACACACTTCTCAGCCTGGCTTCCGAGGCTTCATGGTCAGGTGGTAGTCAACCTTTCCAACCACATGTCCTGTTATTCGTGCCCACATCCCCTTTGTTCCAGATAAGCAATGTCTCACTACTCCCTGTCCATGCCCCACCTTCCCACATTCGCTTCTTTGCTTCCGTTCCTCCTTTGACCTGAACGGCTCTTCTGAATATCCAAATATCATCTATATTCCAAGTCTTAGATCAAATGTTATCATGTTTACAAAACTTTCCACGACATTCCTCAATAAAACCTCTTTCCTCTGAAGCCCACAACAGTCAACCCACACCTGTTTATAGCCATTCATCCAACTTCAAATAGGTACATATTCTCCTCCCTAATACCACAATTCATGTCTGATGCTTTCTGATAGCCTCAATTCTGCGCACGTATCTATTTCTTAAATGATTGAGATAGAAGACTTAGAAGTAAGTTCTAGCTTAATTTCTGCTGTTTAAGAAATGTGTTTATTTGTCTCATTCAGTACAAAGAAGTATGAACTGCATCCTTTGAGTCAATTGCTTATGGAAAGCAGTTGGCAAACACGTTTCTCCTTCTTTTTGAACATATTCAATGTCTCCATGCATGAGACATTTGTTCATCCCCCTCTTTTGTGGTGGCCTTCATCAAAACCATCCTAGAAGAAATAAGTCAGCTTTAGACAAGTGGGCCACAGGACCTTCAATGTCACTGTTGCATAATTGATTGGCCTGGTGTGGACCTACCTACACATCTGAACTCCAAATTTTAGTTAAAGCAAAAGATAAGTGGATATTCCATGATCAGCTTTCCTGCCTTTGTCCCTGAGGATGAAACTTTTGGAGAATCACAACCGTACCTGAGCAGGCAACATGACAGTGGTTCTTGTCTTGCAGCTTCGCACTTCTGCACCACGTGAAACTGTTTATCTGAAAAATGCCATAGTCAGTGCTCCCATCCTCCAGGACAGTCTGAGCCGTTGTGTTGTAGTGGCTCTCGTAGTATGCCATGCAGATCCCTAGATGGAGAAAAAGCCGGAAATGCCAGTGAAGGAAATGCATTGTTTTCTCCAACCCTGCTCTTAGGGGAGAGTTCCCTTACATGAGTTACAATGCTCTGCTCCCAACAAACCTTGGGAGGGTCAGGACAGGTAGCATACCCACAGGGCACATCACGGGCAGGGATGGTACACCTGAAGCTGCACACCCAGTCAGTGGCTGAGCCTTGACTAGACGAAAAGTTGGGTCCACTCCCTACAATGCCAGCAATGGAGGCATTGTTTCCTCCTTCTCTTGCTGGTGTCATTAGTACAGGACTCCAAGAGTGAGGACATGAGGGGCAGCGAGGAGAGAAGCCCCAGAGAGCAACAGTTGAATAGCCAACAGCCATCCCTGGGGGGGTGGCACAGAGCATGGAAAAGCTGGGAACAAACGGAAGTGAGTGTGGATGGGGCCTCAGGAGAGAGATCAGGGTAGAAAGAGAATCAGAAGGGAGAACTCTCACAGTTTCCAAGGCTAAAGCCCCGGTAATTGTCCAGGCCAGCCCTCGAAAATATTTTTGCCAGTTTACAGCGAGTGTAGACTTTAGGCTCGGTGACTGCGACCAGGCAGCCAATCAGGGCCAAGATGCCGGCAGCCTTCATCCCCAGGCCCGTTGGAGGCAGAACCTGTCAAAGATCCAGAGACCAGATCAGACAACTTTACTTCATCCTGAGTCCAGATTAAGTCTGTTCCCAATGAGAACTTCAAAACCCGCCAGCCACGGTTGTGGATGGCCCTGCCTAGATGTTTCCTGTCACTTTTAATCATTCAGAGCCAGCATCAGAGAAAAACAAAGTGCAGAGATTATGTAGTACAGGGAGGAATGAGGGCAGGTCTTTCCTTAATACTTTCTACGTGGTTACTTTCAAGTGAATGCTCTGTTCCTAGGATTAGGCGAGCAGAGAAATTAACCCTCCTTTATCTACATCCAGATGGAAACCACAGAGGGCCATACGTTTTTAGGATTCCCATTTTAACTCTATGAACAGAAAAGAATACAAGGAGTTAAGCATTTCCTACATATGCTGAAACAGACACCCAGATTTCAGCTAGAGACGAAATATACGTGAGTGTGCATGGACAACTTTAAGATTTATTGTCTGGGGGTTTATCAAAGGGAGAAGATTTAGCATTTTATCTTTCTTCCATTCTCTTTTCTTGACACTTTTCCAAATGTGGGAGCATTGCTTCAATAATATCAGTCATATCGCAAATGCAATGTTTTTCTGGGCCATCACTGTTTCATGGGGCCTCCTACAAGTCTGGGGACGACTAATGAGCAAGAAGGGGATGGATGACAATGGGTCACAAGAGGAGGAAAGCATTGCTGGTGGGAGTAGAGAGGCCATAAAGAGACCCCCACTAATTATTTAAAACGGGAGTAGGATCAAGAGTTCCATGACTTGTTGGCTACTGATTTTCCAGAAGCACTTCCTCTCTTGAAGTAGCATCTCTCCCAAATATAACAGCCTTGCTGGGATGGGGGTGGAGTGAAATTTCTGATAACTGTTCATGATACTGAAGCTCATATTCATACATATTTTCATCCAGTATTATTTTCTGCACCTGCCTAGAAATTTCTGTAGTTGTTGGTTTCTCCTCTTGGAGCTAGGTTCCCCAATTGAGAGGTGAGCCTAAAATCTGGGGCGAGTATTCAGCAAGACCAGAGGGAGAATCACTGGGGGCTTAAGGTAATGAAGCAAGAAAGTAAATACATGTCATATGGGGTACGTAGAATACATACCGGCCGATAGTAAGTGTTAGCAAACTAAGCCTGCTTTTGAAAGTTTCACTGGAACCTAGCTATGCCAATTCAGTAGTACAATTGTGTGTGGCTGCTATCACACTACAATGGTGAATTTGAGTGGTTGTGTTAGAGACCCTATAGGCCACAAAGCCTAAAATATTACCTGGCCCTTTACAAAAAAAGTCCCCGGCGTACAGCATAGAGCTATACCCTACCACTGTGCCTAGCACTGAGGAAGTTTAATATGCATAGCTTATAGATTAAGTTGGTTTCCATCCCCAGCCTTAGAATCTTACTGGTCTCAAACAAATCAAAACCCACAGCAATGATAGCCCCAAGCGTAATGTTTTACATCCTTCAAGCCAGGGGTTGCCAATGCTGGTTCTTTGGGGCACATACCTTCATTAGAGTAATTTAGGTTTTATTAAAAAGGCAAATTCCTTGTGCCTGTCCCGGAGACATTGCTCAAGGTGATTCTGTAGAAGAAACACTGCCCTACTTACTCAGTCAGTGATTGGCAGCTCACACAAGCTTCCTGTATCCCGTGAAGTCATCTCTGATTCTTACAAGGCATAAGTGATAGCGTCCTCAACCAAGAAGCTTTCTTTTAGAGTCTTTGAGAAAGAAGAATTCTTAACTCTTTTGTCTCCAACTGCCTAGAGATTCTAGAATTCCACCTCTTGGGAGTTAAGGCCATACTGGTCTGCACTCATGTTCTGAGGCAGGTGATAACGACATTTTGGCTCTTTCTACCTCTCCTTTTCCTTGTTCCTCCTCAACGGTCTCTTCACTACTCAACTCAGCCAAGGCCTCGCATCCAAGTGAGAGCTCTTGTCTACAGAAGCAGTCTCCAAACTTTATCACAAATTCCATCAATAAAGTTGAGCATGTCCCCCCAGTAGATGTGTGTTAAATTATAAACCACACTCATGTATTTCTGTACTAATATGTTACATAAATTATAAACATACATAAACCTAAAATTTGAAAAGTATGATAGAGGTGAAATTAACATCTAAAAATTTTATTAACAGCACAAAATGTCTTGCTACAATTAAGTTGTTATTATTAACAAAATAATTTTAGTGAGATCAGCATGATTGAATAGGATTCATTAGTTTTGAAAACTTTGGGGATCGATAATTAAAGTGCTAGTTTCAAAGCCCATTTATTTCCACGCTCGGATTTAATGGCGCCTTTGAAATCAATTCTCATGTGATATGTAGATCTAAGTAGAAGAAGTCCATTGTTGGCTGCACGTAATCTTAAATTCTATCTGCCAATTACGCAAAGGTTTTGTTGAAATTTACCCGATTTTTATTTTCCCAGTTATCAATCTTTGCTCTTGCAACTTAATTGGAAATTATCCCAGTTTTATGTTTTTAACAAATAGCTTTGAAACTTACCTATATTTTCTTTTGGAAGATTTTGAAGGAGGTTGGACAATTATTTCTAAGGGTTTAGAAGTGTGTGGATATGAGATTTGATTCTTAATATCAAATCTCAAAATTCTAAAAACTTAAAAAGTATAGTAAAAGATTCTCCCTTCCCTCTCAAGCAAGCATCCAATAGCCTTCCCCACAGGTAACCAATGATACTGCCATCCCTTCCGGAGATATATGCATATACACACAGATACATAAAGGCATTCTTTTATTTTTCTTCTCACACTATTTCTGCACCTTACCTTTTTTTTTTTGAGGAAGATTAGCCCTCAGCTAACATCTGCAGCCAATCCTCCTCTTTTCGCTGAGGAAGATTGGACCTGAGCTAACATTTGTGCCCATCTTCCTCTAGTTTACATGTGGGATGCCTACCACAGCATGGCTTGATAAGTGGTGTGTAGGTCTGCTCCCGGGATCTGAACCAGTGAACCCCTGGCCATCAAAGCAGAGCGTGTGAACTTAACCCCTGGGCCAGCCCCTCTGCATCTTACTTTAAAAATTTGGTAGTATATGTTAAAGATCTATTTTATGACTATATAACATTATGTCATGTGGTTGTAACGTTTTTAGCCAACTTGATATAGATGCACCTTTAAGTTGTTTCATTCTTCTATTATATGTTACAATTAGTTACAATTAATAATCGTGTTAGAATTAATAATCTTCACACATGTTATTTGCACATTTGTAAGAATATCTGTAGGATAATTTCCTAAAAGTGGAATTGCTGAGTCATACAGGGGTTTTGTGATTTTGCCAGATATTGCCAGATTGCCTTCCACATGGCCTTATATCAGGAAGAGGAGGCCATTTCTCACTGCCTACTCAGAAATTATGTTACTAAACTTTTTAATCTTTGCCAATCTGAAAGATGAAAAATGGTTTCTCAACAGAGTGTCAATTTCTTTTTCCCTTATGTCAAGTTGGTTGAGCATCTTTTCTTATATTTAGGAGACATTTGTGTGTCTTTTTCTGAGAACTGTCTATAATATGAGAAATTTTATAGGTTTATTCTTCAAATGTCTTTTTCAAATTGCTTTGAATTAAGGATTTTACTAATCAGTCAGAAAATAGGGACAGATTGCATCCCTTTTTTATTCAAAAATAACTGTTTAGCAAATTTGCAGGCTATAAAGCAAATATACAAAAGTAATTCATAGTCTTATATACCAACAATAGAAAATAGAATTTGAAATTTAAAAAAATACTATTTAAAATAGCACAAAAAAATTTACACTTAAGTTTAAATCTAGCAAATTATATGTAAGATCTATATACTGACAACTATAAAACAGATGAAAACATCAAGAAGATATAAATAAATGAAAAGATATGCCACGTTCATGAATTTGAAGAGTCAGTATTATTAAGATTTGATCTATAGATTTAATGCAATCTCAACCAAGATCCTAGAAAGTTCTTTGAAACTTCAGATCCTAAAATTTATATGGAAAGGCAAAGGGACTAGAATACTCAAAACTATTCCGAAAAAGAAAAAAACTAAAGGACTCCTGCTACCTGATCTTAACACTTAATGTAAAACTGTAGTAATCAAGACAGTATGGTATTGGTAGAAATATAGACACATAGATCAATGGAACAGAATAGAGAGCCCAGAAATAGACTCACAAAAATGTAGTCAATCAAATTTTTACAAAGATGCAAATGCAATTCAATGGAAAAAATGATCCTTTTCAACAAATGTTACTGGAACAATTGGCTGTCTGTTTGCTAAACAAGCAAACAAGCAAAAATACGCCAACAATAAAACATAAAACTAAAACAAGATATGTTGAAGGACATGTATCTCATACTTGATGTAAAAATCATCTCAAATTGATCAATGATCTAAATGTAAAAAGTTAAACTATAACATTTCTAAAAGTAAATATAGGAGAAAATCTGCAAGACCTTGGGTTTGGGAATGAGTTTTAGATCCAAAACCGAAGGTATCATCCATGACAGAAAAAAATTGATAAATTAGACTTGATCAAAGTTAAAATCTTTTGCTCCTTGAAAGACACTGTTAAGAGAATAAGAAGACAAGCCAAAAATCCAGAGAAATAGTTACAAATTACATATTTGATGAAGGCCTTGTATCCAGAATATGTAAAGGACTCTTAAAACTCAATAATAAGCAGCACAAAGAACCCAGGTAGAAAAAAATGGGCAAATGAACTGAACAGATATTTCACCAGAGAAGACATAAAGATGGCAGATTAGCATATAAAAAGATGGTCAATGTCTTTTGTCATTAGGGAAATGTAAATTAAAACCAAAATGAAATGCCACTTTACACTTATTAGAATAGCTAAAATCACTTGAACAGATAACCCCAAATGCTGATGAAGATGGAGGGCAGCAAGAAGTCTCATTCATCACCGGTAGAATGCAAAATCAGGTAGTCACTTTGGAAAATAGCTTGGCAGGTTCTTACAAAGTTAAACATAGACTTACCAATCAAATCAACAATCACACTCCTAGGTATTTATCCAGTGAATTAGAAGCTTATGTTCACACAAAAACAAGTTTACCAATGGTTATAGCAACTTTATTTATAATCACTAAAAACTGAAGGCAACCAGATGTCTTTCAAGAGGAGAATGTATAAACAACCTGTGGTATATCCATTCAATGGAATACTATACAGCAATAAAAGGAACAACCTATTGATTTCCACAACGTGGATGACTCTCAAACGCATTTTGCTAAGTGAAAGAAGCAACCCAAAAGACCACATGTTACATGAATCCATTTGTATGATATTATGAAAAAGGCAAATCTACGGGATGGAAAATAGATCAGTGGTTGCCAGGGGTTGGGGAGGGGTTGACTACAAAGGGACTGCACAAGGGAAATTTTAGATTAATGGCACTATTCTCCATGGTACTGGGGTAATTGATACATGACTCTGAATTTGTCAAAACCCGTAGAACTGCGCACCACAAAGAATGAACTTTGTTGTATGCAACTTAAAAAATCAACCAGGAATGTTGGGGGTGCCAAGATGGAATGCAGACTGTGACAAAGAAACCTAGTGTAATACAGTGTACGACATAACCTCATTGAAGGGGGTGGGGAGTTACTGATCTAGGTAATTTTGGAAAACAGTGTTTTGACTGGATATTTAAATCTAAGGACAAAAATATCTGTATGTCAACACTGTACTTTAGTTAGAAAATTAGTTTTTCACAGAGGTAAGAGTTAGCAATTCTGAAACTTCTTTACAAGTATACTAGGGTCAAAGAAATGAGTAAATCAATTATGGATAATGGGAGCTCGATTTTACAAATAAACAATAGAGGAAAACTAGAATGAACCCCGTGGTGCTGGATTAGAGTCAGAGATATCTATCCATCTATTGATCTTCAGATAGATACACAGCTGTATACATACATGCATGTATATATGACATACCTATATTCTTTCCTTATCTTTGATATCTTTGAAATATCTTTTGAATATATACACATATATATCTTCTATTTTTGATAGAGAAATAATTATATAGATGTGTATACATGTATACAAGTGTATATACATTTATTTCCTAACTCTGTCTTCTGAGAGGACACTCAGGAGCAATGAGAACACTCAAGACCAGATTTTGCTTCTAGCACCGTTCTCCAATAAAGGAAACCAGGACTCCTTGGAAAATTGGCTTATTTCATGACTGGAGCATGGGAAAGGCAAGATGAGCCCGGAGCATCTTGTTAATGTTAGAAATTAACGAAGTGTTTAAAAAGAGAGAGAGAAAAAAACTGAGGGCTGTAATATACCAAAAGGACAGAGGAGCCAACTGAAGGAACTTCTGATGGCCAAAGATGGGACAATTTGAAAAACAAATAAATGACTATACCACTGGATTATAACTCAGAGAATAAAATAAATATCTATGAGTGCATACTGATATAAATAAATGATTGAGTAAATAAATACATGGGGAGAAGGGACAAATCTTACTTACAGAAGAATTCTAAATAACCTATGTAGATAACCCTCCCTCCAGGAAATGGAGCTTAAATCTCCTCCTTTGAGGAGGGGGTAGACTTAGTGCCTTGCCTCCACAGAGAGAGTATGGAAAGGGAGAAAATGGTAACTTTACGTAAGTGGAGAAACCTGGCGCACCCCACCTTAGCTGGTGATGAAGGTTAAAGTCATGAGTGATGAGTCATGCTCTGCACCCTGATAAGACGTGATGAGAAGGGCACTTCAGCTCTGTGGTTCTCTTCCCCAACATCCACAACCCCAGCCTAATCATGGGAAAATAAGTCAAATCCCAAATGAAGGACATTCCACAAAGTATCTGACCAGAACTCTTCAGATGTGTCAAAGTAAGGAAAAACAAGACTGAGAACCTGTTACAGACTAGAAGAGATTAAGGAGATGTGATGACTAACTATAATGTGGTATCCTGGTTTGGATCCTGGAATAGAAAGAGGACGATACTGGAAAAACTGGTGTTATCTGAACAAAGCCTGTAATTAATGCATTGTACTTATGTTAATTTCTTGGTTTTGAAGGATGTGCTAAGGATGTGTCAGATGTTAATGTTAGGGTAGCTGCGTAAAGAGTAGAAGGAGACTCTGTTCTGTCTGTGAGACTTTTCTGTAAATAGGAAATTATTCCAAAGTTAAAAAATCTGCTAGTTCACATATTACCAATAGCCGCTTATAATAGAAAAGTTGAGCAAACTTGAAATACTCGTGTGATATTGTCACTTACAGTGAGAAATATATATTTAGTCTTCGTCCTTGTTTCTAGCACAGAGCTCCTAAAACTTGGGATTTCTTAAGTGATACGAATAATAAAGGTGTCTTGATATTCATAACAAACCCCATTCAACCACACTTGAGTTTATGTTAATGAGGCGAATTTTGGAAATCACCTAAAGGTGGGGTCTGGTTGCCAGGCGAACCATGGTTGCCAACCATACGATTAAAGGGTTGGAAATTTTAGTCTCCACCCCCCTCCAACTTGCAGGGAGGAGAGAGGTGCTGGAGGTGGAGGCCAGTCCCCAACTGCCAATGTTTTAACCCTTCATGCCTATGTCATGAAGCCTCCATCAAAACTCCGAAAGGATCGGCTTTGGAGAGCTTTGGGGTTGGTGACACCTGGAGGTGCTGGGAGCTTCGTGCACCTGGAAAGAGCATGGCAGCTCTGTGTCCTTTCCCACTTCCCTTGCCCTATGCATCTCTTCCATCTGACTGTTTCTGAGTTTTGTCCTTTTATAATAAACTGGTAAACATCCGTAAGTGTTTCTCTGAGTTCTGTGAGCCACTCTCGTAAATCAATCGAAGCTGAGGAGAGGGTTGTGGGAACCTCAAATTTATAGCCAGTTGGTGAGAAACACAGGTGACAACATGGGTTCACGATTGGTGTCCAAAGGTGGGGGCAGTCTTGTGGGACTGAGACCTTAACCTGTGAGGTCTGATGCTATCTCCAGGTAGACAGTGTCAGAATTGAGTTAAATTGTAGGGCACTCAGTCAATGTCTGCTGAGAGTGGAGAATTGCTTGGTGGTATTGGGAAAATGCACACACACACACATTGAACTTGTTTATTGTAAAATAAAAATGATTAATCTCTAAATCTGACAACACTTTTAACTACTTTTCCAATGAAAAACCCAGCAAACACGTGGCACAAAAGATTTTTGAAATCACTCTTCTCATTATAAATTATTGTGAAGATTCTGTTATTTAAAGACCTCTCTTTTTTTGAGGCAGCCCTGACGGCCTAGTGGTTAAAGTTCTGCACGCCCCACTTCAGCGGCCTGGGTTTGGTTCACAGGCATGGAACCATGCCACTAGTCTATCAGTACCTGGGCTTTGGTGGCGGCTCACAAAGAAGAACCAGAAGAACTTACAACTATACACAACTATGTACTGGGGCTTTGAGGGGAAAAAGAAGAAAAAAAAAGGAGGAAGTTGGTAACAGATGTTAGCTTAGGATGAATCTTCCCCTGCAAAAAAAAAAAAAAAAGCCCTCATTTTAATAAAATTAACCATATTAACTTCTAATATAATTAACTCTACTAATATAATCTAATCTTACTTAATTTTTTATAAAATGGGACCACATTGGTGACATCCTGTGCCATCGAAACTGCCATCTATTGCAGTAAACTGGAAGGAATGAAAGGATACATTATTCTCAATTCCCTCATCTGGGGCCCTACAAAATAAGAGAAGGACACAAGAGCCATAGCTCAGGAATAAAGACTCAAGCTGCTCACCTGACCTGTACCCTTACCTACATGCAACAACCAGCCGCGAAGCTGAGACCGATGAAAAGCACTGAGCAAGTCAAACTCAGGCTCGGCCACCCTGAAGGTGATCACGGCAGCAGTGACGTCAGATGTGTGCAATGCTTTGTTTTGTTTTATTATTATGATAAAATACACATAACATAAAACTGACCATTTTAAAGTGTACGGTTTAGTGGCATTAAATACACAACGTTGTGCATCCATCACTGCTATCTGTTTCCAGGACGTTTTCATCATCCCAAGAGGAAACCCTGTATCCACAAAGCAGTCACTCCCCCATTCCTCTCCCCCAGCCCTGATAACCACTGGCCTGTGTTCTTCTCTATGGATTTCCCTGTTCTGAATATTTCATGGAAGTGGGTCTGAGACGTTTTTACCAGCATATTTCTAAGTTCACTACCAGCTTGGGAACCAACTGAAAATGTGTTAAAATGGATCAGAGCTGAGGGTGTGGGAGGCTGGGAATCTGCATTTTGACTGCTCCCCAGGCAATCATAATGCCCATTAAAGTGTGAGGAAACTTGAGGTAGCTGGTCCTCTCCCTGTCTTCTATTAGCGCTGACACTGGATGGCCCATTTCTTTGGGCTTCGCTGGGCAATTTGACCAATGGATTCATGACTGGCAATTAATCACTGATGTTGACTCAACAAGTAGCCTTTTTCAAGAGAATTGCAATGTTAATTCGACATCCTCAAAATGCAATGCCTCAGCCACTGTGATGGACTGAATGTGTCCCTCCCAAATTGATATGTTGAAATCCTAGCCCCCAGTGATGGCATTAGGTGGTGGGACCTTTGGGAGGTGACTAGGTCCTGAGCGCGGAGCCCTCACGAATGGGATGAGTGCCCTTATAAAAGAGACTCCAGAAGGTTCCCTTGGCCCTTCTGCCCTGAGAGGGCACAGCGAGAAGATAGCCCTCTATACCAGAAAGTGAGCCCTCAGACGTGAATCTGCCCGTTCTTCCATCTTGAACTTCTCAGTCTCCAGGGCTGTGAGAAATAAATGTTTCCTGTTTGAGCCACGTATTTTTGTTGTAGTAGCCTGAATGAACTCAGCCGCTTTCGCAATTTCCAAACTGTGCTCTTCAGAGGCTGAAAGTCCCATGGATGTGCCTTGGAAGCCACCCTGCCCGGGAGGTCTGAGCCACCCTAGGGGTTGGACAGACCCACTCCCATGCCCAGAACAATCTGACCAGCTCTCTAGCTCTATCTTTTGTTGATGGGAGGGAAAGTGGGAGGGAGCTTGAATACTGGGGCTCTGAACAAGATTTGGTTTCAGAGCTGTTTAAAAACCTAAAGACACTGCCTTAACCCAAGTCAATAAGCTCCCAGTGGTCAGATTTCTGCCAGTGTCATAGACAAGCAGGGGTGCCATTATGCCTGTTGAGTGACCGAACAGGCTAAGCCTGAGACTACTGTAGGGAATGGCAGGGATTGGGGTGCGTGTGCTGAGTTTCAGGGATGCCTGGGGGAAATGCGTCTCTAAGGTCAGTGGGCTGTGTAAGGTCCCTGGTATGACTAACACAGGACTGCCAGGATTAACACTCCAAAGAAACTTTCATAAGCCACCCGGAGATGGATTTGTGGGAAATCAAACCTCATTTCTATGTTACCACCCTTGGCCCACCTCACTACGGATATTCCGCTAACACCCTCACTATTTGAGGCTTGTATGACTCCTTCACTGCCATAGAAGCTTATTTCAAAGATCCAAATACAGGAGAGGTACCAACTCTATCACAATAAGGAACCGGTCTGTGCCCTTTAGATGTTCTAAAAGCCACCGTACAGCTTGGGTGTCTCCACTTGTCATTTGAGACCCACTCATACATCTTGATATCATACTTTGTCGACATCACACTCTTTTCAAGTGTTTTGTAGGCCTCCATTCCGTGAATCTGATGGGTGGCAACTGGCTGCTGGAATTGGAGAGAAACTTAGCCCATCCTCACAAAAGGATGGACAGTAGTCAAGATTCTAGGCCACACCTACAGTTCTTCCCCTGAAATAATAAGGGAAAAGGATAAAACAATTAAAAAAAAACTTTTTGGGTTCATCATTTTTTATTGTGTTTGTTTATTTTTACAGTTTCCACTGCCACATATAGGAGAGAAACATTTTTATGAGTAGGAGAAACTAGAAAGTTAAGAATGCAAAGTCTGGAATCGGAGAGCCAAGATCTGAACTCATGCCCTGCAATCTATTAATTGTCATTTTAACTTCTCTGTGCCCTAGTTGTGCTGTCTGTAAAATGGGATAATAACAGTGCTTTCTTCAATAGAGTCACTATGAAGACCGATGGGATGATACACGCAAGCTGTTAGAGCAGTGCCTGGCACCGGTGCAAGCTCAACATATCCTGAGTATCACCACCCTTTGTAGGGATCACTGCTATGATGACTATTATTACCATGGTGAAGAAAAGGAGGTCTTAGGCAAAAGCAAAAGGCAGGTTTGGTAGTTATTTTGATGAAGAAAAGTGAGCTCATTCAGCATAAAGATTCATTCCTCAGAAACGTCTACAGATACTGTCTGGTTAGAGTTCTTAGCCCAAGGCTGCGGGAGATCTGAAAATCTCCTGCAATTATATGCAAAATGGGGGTATGCATGTGCATTTTTCTGGGGATAGACTCTAAATTTGAGACTCAAAATTCTCAAAGGAATCTGAGACTTCCAGAATGTTAAGAATTGTTACTGCAGAGGCTGCTCAGCCAAGCTTAGATGGCTTACCTGCTGGAGCATTCTGCCCGGCCTGGAGGCACGTGCCTGGATGGGATGTGAATCCGTCATGTGTCCTTCATGCCACACTAATCTTGCACTTGATCTCTCTTATTGTTTCTAGTCCTTGACATTTTTAACATTTGCTGAGCACATAATGAGAGTTCTCCAGTGTTCCAAATACTCCGAAATCCTGGCACAGTCCAGGGTGGTAGGGTAACATTGATTACTCCATGAAACACACATTTACTAAACTTTGTGGCACCCCAAGAATTCCAGTCATTCATATTCTAACCCTGGGAGAATCCGTGTGTGTGTGTTAAAGTTCCATTCTTCCCCTTGCATTTTTGATACTTTTCCCCCACACATGCCCACCCATTGGTAGACCTCTTTTCTTTGCCATCGTCTTTGCAAACCTTACCCATTTTTACTCTCGTATGTCAGCATGTCGTGTTATAGCCATTTCCAATTTTTTCAAGTCCAAGATAAATGCAGAAAGAACGTGCACTGTGGCTGAACTCTCCTTAACTTCTTGAAAGGAAAATGTCTGTGTGGCATGACTTTTTCCATCATTTAATCCAACTGTGTGCTCTCAGAATAAGGAAAATCAGAAACCTAGCAGGCTTACAACCGCTGGCTCCTGTCAATGGCAAAATGGTTGTTACTGTGAACCAGATAACTGGGGTATGAGGTACTGACCGACGTATCTCTGGCTTTGAGCACGTCTCCCAAAAGGAGAGCCCCATCTCTACTGGGATCTTGATTATGTTGCCACTATTAAGTGGGAAAGAAGTTTTACAGGAATAATTCTAAGGACCTTGATTCCCTTGCTATCATTTATTTATTATATCTGAGGTTTGCAGTAATCTGTAAGCATGTGTTTAAAATTCCAGTGAACATTTATCTCCATCCTCAGTGCTGGCAGTCTCCAATGGTGAGAACTGAGTTGTCTGGTGACCTTTCCACTGTATAATTTATATTCAGGAAAAATCACAATAACGAATCTGGATTCCTGAAGTTTATAAATGAAAGACAAACTATTTATAAACAAATAATAAAACCAGTCCAAATGAGATTTTTTTCAACAGGAAGAAACTCTAGAAATGTGGTAGTATGGTACCTTCTTTTATAGTTTAAGAAACTGAGGACTCCACCAACAAAATGAAAAGGCAACCTGCAGAATGGGAAAAGATATTTGCAAATCTTATATCTGATAAGGGGTTATTATCCAAAATACATAAAGAACTGATACAACTCAATAGCAAAAAACCAAACAATCTGATTTAAAAATGGGCAGAGGATCTGAATAGACATTTTTCCAAAGAAGAGATACAGATGGGTGACAGGTACATGAAAAAGTGCTCAACGTTATTAAACAGGGAAATGCAAATAAGAGCACAATAAGATATCACCTTCCACTGTTAGGACGGCTATTATCAAAAAGACACGAAAGAACGAGTGTTGGTGAGGATGTGGAGAAAAGGGAATGTTTGTGCACTGCTGGTGGGAATGTAAATTGGTGCAGCCACTACGGAAAACTGTATGGAAGTTCCTCAAAAAATTAAAACTAGGACTACCATATGATCCAGCAATTTCACTTGAGGGTATTTATCCAAAGAAAACGACAACACTAATTTGAAAAGATATACGCACCCTCCTTTTCCTTGCAGCATTATTTACAATAGCCAAGATATGGACAACCTAAGTGTCCATCGATGGATGAATGGATAAAGAGTATTCCACACAATGGAACGTTATTCAGCCATAAAAAAGAATGAGGGGCCACCTTGTGGCCGAGGGGTTAAGTTCATGTGCTCTGCATCCGTGGCCCAGGTTTTTGCCAGTTCAGATCCTGGGCATGGATCTAGCACTGCTCATCGAGTCATGCTGAGGCAGAGTCCCACACAGCAGAGTCAGAAGGACCTACAGTCAGAATATACATCTATGTACTGGGGGGTTTCGGGGAGAAGAAAAAAAAAGAGAAAGAAAACATTGGCAATAGATGTTAGCTCAGGTGCCAATCGTTAAAAAAAAAAAAGAATGAAATCTTACCTTTTATGTTGATGTGGATGGACCTCGAGGGCATTATGCTAAGTGAAATAAGTCAGACAGAGAAAAACAAATACTGTATGATCTCACTTACATGTGGAATCTAACACAAACAAACAAATACAAACCAAGTTCATAGACATAGAGAACACATTGGTTGTTGCGTGAGGCAGGAGGTGGGGGGTGAGTCAAATGAGTGAAGGGGTCAAAAGGTACAAACTTCCAGCTATAAAATAAATAAGCCCTGGGGATGTAATGTGCAGCCTGGTGACTGTAGTTAATAACACTATATTGTATGTTTGAAAGTTGCTAAGAGAGTAAATCTTGAAAGTTATCATCACAAGAAAAGAAATTCTCTAACTATGTATGGTGGTGGATGTTAACTAGACTTATCGTGGTGATCATTTTGCAATATATACAAATATCAAATCATAATGTTGTACACCTGAAACTAATATAATGTTGCATGTTAATTATACTTCAATCAAAAAAATTTTAAAAAGCTGAGGTCCGAAGAGTTACCTTGTTGCATTTTAAGGACTAGCAAAAAGTTTGGTTCCAAGTAAGCATTCAGTCGTGCTTGTTGAATGAATATTTGTGATTAAGTGACTTGCCATTAGGAAGAATCTCCTAGTACCTGGCACCTAGTCAGAGCTTAATAAATATTAAGTTAACAGGACATGTCAATGGAAGCTCCATTTAAAGATGAATAACAGTAAACTACCATTTAATCCAGAGATGAAACTCTACACAAACCAGCCAACATCACTGTGAAATGACAACTGCAGGGATCACGTCCCCTTTGGACATGGCAATCGTTGAGCAGAATTCCAAACCAGAGAAGCCGGTGACTGCTGCTGCCCAGTACCCTTCACGCAGGTTGACTGGGAAGTGTGCTTCTGCTCAGGGCGGTCCATCCTGGTTACAGCATTCTGTCCCCCTCAGAGGTTGTCACGTCTTTCACCCTCTCTTAGTCAGAACCCCAGGCCCCTCCCAGACCCCTGAGTGCTCAGAGGCCCCCCCCCATTTCTCCTCTCTCTGTTCAGGGAGCAGTGGGTCACCGGTGTGATTCCATAGGGCACCCCTACCTAGCCAGCTCCTCATTTTATAGCCACTCCCCACACGTACCTCATCCAGGATTTTCCACTTTGCCTCACACATCTTGACATTTTTGACAAAAAGATAATGCTAGTTGCAAATCTGGATGGGTTTTCACGGCAGAGTCGGTGCCATGAATGAGGTTGCATATAAAAAGCTGAGGATCCAAGATTGCGTGGAAATTCTACTTGCTAACCCAGATGTGGTAATGCTATTAGATATCAACTCAACCAAGCATCCCACAAAGGTTAAAAATCATGGGCCCTTCCAGAGGGTTATTATTTCTCATTTCATTTGGGGATTTGGAGACACTCTTGCTTCTTATTTTTTTCCTTTGATTGGTAACCTGGTTTGTTGAGCATTTGAAGCTCCCGTCTCTGGCTTCTGCACAATCCATGCACTTTCCTGGTCAATAGCATCTCCACTAACCAGTGGGAAAATGAGAAAGGGAAGCCCAAATCACCAAATTTGTTTTTAAGGAAGCTCTTGTAAAAGATTTCAAGGGAGAAGATGTTAAAATGATGGGTTTGGAGTTTCTGTGGATTTATACTGCTGATGCCTTTCCTGCGTCCTGCTAGAAAGGATAATCAGATTTAATTGGATTTTGGGGGTTGAGAGACCAGCAACTAGTTTTGGGATTATTATAGACTTTTTTGGGAGATTAATTGAAATACTTACTTGGGCTGACGGAGAATCTGGTCTTTTATGTTGTAAAGACACACTCCTTTGTAATTAACTACACATAAAAGATGAAAATGTGCTTTCATCTATTCAAAAATTAGTGCAACTTAATTTTTTCCTGCTAAAAAAATACCGTGACATTTTTGCAAAACAAGACTTCTCACTTTTGATGGGTTCCGATGACTCAGGTTTGTTTTTTGCCCTCTTTGTTTGGAAATATACGCTGTCTGGGATTATGCATAGACACGTTCAGGATGAAGCAAAGGCTGGAGATATTTGGAAGTCAAGAATTTTGCAGCATCTGGAAAGCCTGAGCCTTTTAAAATGTAAGAATGTTTTGAAATGCTGAATTTACTTGGCTTAGAAAATCCAAGGACTAAATTTGTATTTAGGCGTCACCCGCTCCACGTTCTGCGGCCCAGAGTCCTGGAGAGGAAGCGAGGGATGCATGAGAATCTGCTACAGCCGGGCTGGCACCAGGCTCGGTTTCCAAAACCTCAGGGCAAGGTGGAGAAGGACTCGCCCTCTGATTCTGCCACAGAATGTGAAATGGAAACTCTAATGCTGGCTTTGCCCCTGCCCCTCGGGAAAACATTCGTGGAGCACAGAGAGTCCTTGCCCCGCGGGGATATTCCTCTCCTTGGAGACAAAGTCCAAGGGTGACTTTATTTTTAAGTGACTTTTAAGGGCACAAAGCCATATGCGAGGAAGATAGTCTGAACATAGCTCTTCTGTTCTTCTTTGCGTGTATCGCAGGCTCGAGCGCGGTACTTTGTACACCGTGGATGTGCAAGAAATCTTTCTTTGACTTGCATTATTAAAGATCTGGAACATTATATAATGTCTCGTTTTTCAGATACTATTAATAATCACCAAAAGGCATGAATTTGAAGTGATTCTCTAACATGCAAGTTTCCATTTGGAGGAAATGTATCTTAATGTGATACACCGGACCTTCATGTGAGATCCAAACAACATGCGCAGTATGTAATTCTTTAAATACATATATATATATATAAATATATTGTATATTTGGGAGTATTGGATTTATCACTTAATCCCTTGCTTAGAGACAAAAGGACGAGTAGTGTGGTGTCAGGAACCATACTGAGGAACAACGTGCATAGATTTTTACTTTAGTTTGTACCATCCCTTGTCTTCATGGGGAAAAAATTCTATTCGCTTTCTTCTACGACTGCTAGCAGGGTATCTTGGAGAGAACAATATCTTAAGACTTTTAAGGGCTGGGGATCCAAGAGTATACTACCAGCCGGGAGCTTTGTCAGAGCTAACTGCTTTCTTTGCCTCGTAAAACTGCTATCTACATCAATCTGTGTTTATATTTCTCCTGCTTTTTAATTTGTTTAATGGACTTCAGCTGACGACTTTCCTCGACGTCTGAGGAAAGTCAAGTGTAATAAACCCGTAAGGACCTAGCAGGCACAGTTCAGCACTCTTGGGTTATTTTGTCCGACTTTCATCTTTGCTGCAGCAGAAACGATGGCTGCTGAGCCCCCTGGGCCTAACCCCGCAGGGCTGGAGCCTGGGAAGCGATCAACCAGGTGAGTCTCACTTCTCTGCTCTCCTCTCCCCTTCCTTCTCTGTGGCGCTCTTCCCTCTCTTCTGTTTCCTCCGATCTGCTCCGTCTCAGCAGCCCCCTTCCTCTTTCAGTCCTCCATCTTCTTTTTTTTTGCTGCTTTGTACCTCCACTCTCATCTCATTTACTTTTTAAACACTTTCTTTGACTTCTTCACAAGCCAGAGAATGATAGAACCTCGAATTTCAGCTCACCATACCTGTGTTGTAAGGGTTCAGCGTGATAGATGAGATGGTCCACACATCTTCAAAAAGCTCAGACACCAGTGGAAATGAGCATGGACATGTGGGGGATGGCAAAAAGAAAAATATTGTTTGTTGGGAGACCATGGAAAACTAAGTTGAGAAAGAAGTAAGATTATCTGATGGTGGAAGGTTTTGATGGCTGAGGGCTGAAGAGTCTGATTTTCTAGAGTTTGATACTCAGATCACCTTCATCAGAAACAACTGGCCAGGCCCCATGGCCAAGCGGTTAAGTTTGTGCACTCTGCTTCAGCAGCCCAGGGTTTCGCTGGTTCGAATCCTGGGCACAGACATAGCACCACTCAACAAGCCATGCTGAGGCAGCATCCCACATGCCACAACTAGAAGGACCCACAACTAAAAATACACAACTATGTACCAGGGGGGCTTTGGGGAGAAAAAGGAAAAATAAAATCTTTAAAAAAAAAAAAGAAACAACTGGCCAACTGATTAAACATCCAGATTACTGGGTTTAGAAACCAGGCCTATTGAATCAACATTTCTGGGTGAGGGCGCAGGAATCTACATTTCCAGCAAATACCTCAGATGATTCATTAGAAGTTGGAGAATCACTGACTAGAGCAACAGGGAGCCTTGAAATTCGTGATTTTAAAACTTTCTTTTGACTACATCAAACTAAAAAGCTTCTTCAACAATTGGGAGAAGATATTTGCAAACCATACATCAGATAAGGGGTTAATATCCAAAATATGCAAAGAACTCACACATCTCAACAACAAAAAAACCAACAGCCCAATTAAAAAGTGGGCAAAAGATCTGAACAGAGATTTCTCCAAAGATATACGGATGGCCAACAGGCATATGAACAGATGCTCAAAATCATTAACTATCAGGGAAATGCAAATAAAAACTACAATGAGGTATCACCTCACTCCGGTCAGAATGGCTATAATTAACAAGACAGGAAACAACAAATGTTGGAGAGGATGTGGAGAGAAGGGAACCCTTGTACACTGCTGGTGGGAGTGCAAACTGGTGCAGCCACTATGGAAAACAGTATGGAATATCCTCAGAAAATTAAGAATAGATCTACCATATGATCCAGCTATCCCACTGCTGGGTATTTATCCAAGGAACTTGAAAACACAAAGGCATAAAGATACTTGCTCCCCTATGTTCATTGCGGCATTATTCACAATAGCCAAGACTTGGAAGCAACCTAGGTGCCCATCAAGGGACGAAGGGATAAAGAAGATATGGTATATACACACAATGGAACACTACTCAGCCATAAGAAATGATGAAAACTGGCCATTTGTGACAACATGGATGGAACTTGAGGGTATTATGCAAAGTGAAATAAGTCAGAGGGAGAAAGTCAAATACTATACGATCTCACTCATAAGTAGAAGATAAAAACAATGGCAAACACACACATAACAACAGAGAATGGATTGGTGGTTACCACGGGGGAAGGTGGGGGGAGGGCAAAAGGGGTGATTAGGCTCACGTGTGAGGGGATGGACTATAATTAGTTTTTTGGGGGTGAACATGATGTAATCTACACAGAATTCGAAATATATTATGATGTACATCCAAAAACTATATAATGTTATAATCCAACGTTACTGCAATAAAAGAAAAAAAAGAAAAGTTTTAAAAATTTTCTTCTCCCTCAAAAAACTTACAATTTATTGGAAACTTACGACTTAGCTGTAGAAAATGTCATTATGAAATAAACGTTAAATCACAACATAAAAAAATTAAAAAATTAAAAAATTAAAAACATAAATAAAACTTTATTTTTAAACTTCACTCAGATGTGTTAACTGTCTTTCAAAAGCAGCATATTTTAATAGGTGAATGCAATCATTTTACGTTTGTTGTTTCTATTGACGCATCTGGGCTTCTTCCTACCACGTTTCTTGTACCACATTTTTGCTTTGGCTTTTTTATACCTTCCTGACATCTGTTGAATTGTTACAGCTTTTTGTTGTTGGTGGTGGGGGTTGTTTTGGACATGCTTTTTTACCCTTTATACTGGTCTGAATATAACAGCTTGTAATCCTTCACTTTTAGGTAAAATTTGGTTTTAATGTGTGTATTCTCTTTCACATTTTCCTAATGTCACCTTAGGTCACTCAGTGCCTGGGTCCTCCCAAACAGCAAAGGCACTGTTAGTGAGCCAGCATGCTTTACATATTTTCCATCTTATCTCTCCATTTTCATGTTATTGCCATCTGGAATTTCAGGTCTATCTCTTTAAAAACAAAACACAATCAATTATTAATATGTTACTATCAGTACTTAGTGATATCAACATATGTTACTAATATCTTTCTTGCTAAGGACTACATTCCTTAAAAATTCCAGAAGCTTCTGTGAGTGGTTAACTTTCTAAGTCTTGACGTGTTTGAGAATGACTTTATTCGGCTCTCGTGATTGAATGATCATTCATCCTGGTACAGACTGAGCCACTTTCTCCAGCGCTCTGAGGATATTACACCACTGACTTCTGGCATCTCTTATTGGTGAGATGATTGCTGTTACCTGCTGCAGACAAGCCTTAAGGTGGTCTCCACGATCTTGCTTCCTGGTGTTCATAATCTTATAGCATTCTTTCCTTTGAGTGTGGGAGACTTGCTTCTAACCGATAGAATATAGGAAGGGAGGTGTGATGTCACTGCCGGGAATACGTTATGTTGCGTAAGCTGGCCTTGCCAGCAGTCTGGCTGTAGATTATTTGGCTCTGTGCTGCTTTGCAGAAGCGAGTAGTCATGAGTCTTGCAACTGCGAGGAAATGAACTCTGCTGACAACCTGAGGAGCTTGGAAGTGGATCCTTCCCCACTTGAGCCTGCAGATGACACCCTGGCCCTGGCTGACTCCTTCACTGCAGCCTCACAGAGAACTCAGTTAAGCTGTGTCCCAACTCTTGACCTACGGAAACTGTGAGATAAGAAATGCATGTTGTTTTATGCAGCCAAGTTTGTGTTAATTTTTTACATAGCATAGAAAACTAATACATCACCCCACTGTTCCTCATTTGTAGGTCATCTGTCATTTCTCTCTGACAACCTCTACAGATTGTCTCTTTTTCTTTGGTCTACAGTTTCACTACAAAGTATCTACGTCTAGTTTTACTTTTCTTTATCCTTTCCACACTTGACATGCACTACATATATGAGAACTCTTTTTTTCCTTCAATTCAGGAAAATGCTCAGCCATCAATTCTTCAAAACTCGCCACTCCACCACTTGGTGTGCTCTCTTCTCCCAGAGCTCTTCCTAGGTCCATCAGGGAGGGTTTCTATCTGTCTCCAGCTTGCCTGACTTCTCTTCCATGCTTCGCGTTTCTTTGCCCGTCTGGGCATCATCCTGGATCACTCAGTACAATATGGCAGCTCTCAAATTCTGTGCCTATGACGAATCTCCTATTTATTATCCCTTTTTTAGTTTCAAGTATCAGTTTATATGTTTTTAAGTTATAGTGTTTGTCTTTTGTAATCTTCCCTGTTCTGGATTCAAGTATTTCTGTTTTTCGTTTGTTTCATAATGTCTTGTTCTTGCTTTCGCTTTCCAGCTCCCCTTGAGAAGCACGTGTGTGTGTGTGAACACACATGCATGTTTTCTTTTCCTTTCCCCATGTTGATGCCTCCATATAGTTACCTATTGCCTCTGTCCCCCAGGTCCCTGGTTCTTCTTTTGGTGTGTCCTGTGGGGATGTCACAGCTCCTTTTCCTAAGCCAGCAAGGGCTTACTCACTTCAAGACCATACAGCTGCCTCTAATCTCTCTCACCACATAAGGCTGTGTGGTTTTGCAGCCCAGCACAGAGACCCTGTCCAAAATGGGGAGCCCGGCCTTAGCCCCTGATTTCATGCGTGTTTCCTTCTTGAACCCCACTTACTGCTGTGCACTCTGTGTTCTTCATGGCTTGCCCATGGAGCCATTCATATAGTTTTCTTTAGCATGGTTATGATTTTTTAAATTATTTTAACCAGTTAATGCAGGAGGTTTGGAATACAGGCAGCAGATTCACAGGTGCAATCACGACACTGTGTTGCTGGAGATTCCAGGAATCACTGTTGTTAAACTGTTCTGCTGTCATATTTGGCCGGGGGAGAATACTTTGATATCAGTTACATGCATCTCCAAATCATGGACCAAACTCTCTTTTGCCATTGTTTTTAGAAGGAATATTTGCAAAGCACTCGAAAATCTACCCCGTTAGGTTATAGTTAGCATTGTCAGTCTATCAACTATCATAATAAGCAGATGTGATATCAAATTACACTTAGCTTTTAAAATATATATATGTATATATATATTTCTTCATGGCAAGTCAATTTCAAAATAGCACATTCAAACACTGACTGTGTTTCTAAAAAGAAGTGACAAAAACATTTTGGGCCATGGAAGTGGCACAGGATTAGAGTAAATGCAGGAGACAAGATGGGGGGTAGTTGGAAGCGAGACCCTGGGACCAAGACAAAGACTGGCTAGATTTGAAACCCAGCTCCTTCCTTTACTTCTTGCACAATCTTGGACTCTCTGTGCCTCGGTTTCCTCTTCTGTAAGATGAGGAGAATAAGAGAACCCTCTTCGCAGAGTTGTGGTAAAGGCTGAGCGAGTCAGTCCGGGTGATGTGCCCAGATGTTTTCCGGCCTGCAGTGAGTGTTCAGGGAAGACCAGCCCTTATTGTTAGAACTGTAACGTCTACTGAACTGGAAGTTATGAAGAGGATAACGGGCTTCCTGATGTGCAGGAGCTGGTGTATCTGTTAAAAAGAATCAGTCTCCTTGAGATGGTTAACTTTACATGTCAACTTGACTGGGCCATGAGGTGCCCAGGCATTTGATCAAACATTATTCCAGGTGTGTCTGTGAGGGTGTTTCTGGCTGTGACTAACATTTGCGTCGGTAGACCCAGTAAAGCAGATGGCCCTCTCCAATGTGGGTGGGCCTCGCCCAATCAACTGAAGATTTGGATGGAACAAAACGCCTGAGTGAGAGAGAACTCCTCTTGTCTAACTGCCTTGAGCTGGAACACTGTCTTTTCCTGCCTTCAGACTTGAGCGGAAACATCTGTTCTTCTTGGCCTGCTGGCCTTCAAACTGGAACTTACACTATGGGCTCTCCTGAATCTCCAGTTTGCTGACTGCAGATCTTAGGACTTCTCAGCCTCCATGATTGCATAAGCCAATATATTTGGTATATACATATATATATATATATACATATCTCCTTTTGGTTCTGTTTCTCTGGACAGCCCTAATCCACCGTTTCTCTTCTAGCTGAGCTTAGTGTGTGAGGTTGGGCCTTGCATTATCTTCAGTCTTGGGTTTGATCTCATTGATGTCAAAGGGTTTTAATTTCGATATCTGTAGGCCGGATGAAATCCTCTTGCAGACACGGAGTTCAACACAGTTACAAAGGGTTCCTTTTGTTTGTGATGTGTTCTCCTCCATACCTATTTTCAGACTTGAAGTAGGAAGCAGTGCTGGTCTGAGTCCCTCGGAAGTCTGTTCTTCCTGACGGCGGGCCTGCTCCTCACGCCATGTTCTCCTTTGTCTAAACTCTTTCATCTTAGTTTCTGGACACCCTGAGTCTAGGCCTTTTATCCGTCATACATTTATAAAATCTTACAAGTCAACCTTGCCTTTGGGGACGTGAAGACTGCTCAGTGGCTGTCTCCTCCCCCGTGGGAATGAGGCCCTGCCTTGGCCCAGCCCCAGACCTCAGCACCAGGTCCTCAGGAAAATGTTAGAGCAAACGAATCCTTCCTCTACTATAATTATCAATTCCACAATATTTGTTCTTTCCAAAATACGCTTCTGTTTCTGACTGACTCTTTCACTTTTATTTTACTTTATACTAATGTATCCTAAGCTTTTTGGAGTTGTCTCTTCAGAATCTGATGAAAACCATGGTCCTCCAACAATGTATATTCACTTAAACATGCAAACACACACGGGGAATTCACCCCAAAGCTTGTTGTAGACCTGCCTTAAGAATCCTGCGTCAGATGGCTGTCAAGCGCCTCTCACTTGGCAAATCCTGGTTCATTGCTGCGTTCCCAAGGAAGCCGAAATCATTCTCCTGCCATATCCCCTGTCCCAGTGGGTTATAAACAAGATCCTGAGATGTCTGTTTCCATCTGTGGGAAATATTTCCTTGCCAATTAAATACCAACTGAAAAAAGCCAGAAGTAGATTTTATGAAACTGAAGATACATTTTTCATCTCATTTCTCAAGGAACTACTTCACCAACTGAGAAATAAATGTGATGAACTTACATTTTCATCATGGATAGTATTATTTTTCAAGAGAAACTCAGACTCACTGAACACTCTAATAGGACAACGTCTCCATCAAAAACACTTAGCCTTACTTCGGTGTCATTTCCTTATTTTCCTTCAGAAGGCATATTTTTTTAAATATTGGATGTTCTCATGTCAATATTTTCTTTTAAAGGGGGTAGATTTCGACTAATTGCCAGGAATATTGTTTCCCTAGAAGCATAAAGTCATTTTATCTCAGATATTTTCCTCCAAATGTTTTATAGCAATACACATTTCTAGAGGAACGCGTTATTCTGAAATACAACTTGAACAAGGAGATGGCAGAGGGTACATGATAAATTTCATTTCTGTTGCTCTTTCACGCTGTCTAGAGAGGAGGCCCAGAAAACAGACCATTGTATTTGTGCTAAATGCTGGTATAAAGGGTGGTGGGATCATAGTCATCCTCCCAAGTCGGATATCCCCAAGTCTGGAGATAATCATAATTAATAAGAATCTCAAACACAATGTACTTATGTGGACAACATAGACCTGGCCCTGTAGAATTATCTAGGAGGCAGTATTTTCCCTGTCTCATCTTTCCTCTGGGGGCATCCTTATTCCATCCCTCTGACCTGGAAGTATCCAGTATCCAATTAATGATCTTGCTGCCCCAGGCTGCCTCTGCAATAGCATTCTGTCCAGGCCCACAAGCCTGAGCAGAGCCACATTCTTTGAATCTTTGTCTTTGCCTAAACACTATTGACATTTGACTGCCCTCTATCCTTTCTTCCAAGGCCTGTTCTCTGTTTGTGTTCAAGTTTAACCATGGTTCATTAGACCTGATCCCTCTCAAATACAGTATATCCTTTTAAAAATAAGTCTTCTGTGATTTACCGTTAAAGGGAAGACCAGTACTGTAAATCAGAGGTCCCAAGCTGGAGCAGGATGCAAGAGATTTTCATTACAAAAGAACTCAAATCGCTTCACATATAGAGAAGCAGTAATATTGCTGGTGACATTTCTTAAAGACCCACCTTCCTGACCAGAGTCTTAATTGGAAGTCAGCCCACCTGAAAAACAAGGATGACGCATTTAAGGATGAAGATTCTCTGGGACATGAAGGACTGGTTCTAGAGTCATGGACAAATGGTATTAATCCCCAATGCCACAGTGGAACATCTTCATGTTTCCTGAATAAAAGTAGAATTTTTGTGTTTAACCATGTGTAAGCTGACAAATGTGCTAATCAGAGATTTCTGGAGAGTGGAGAGAAAGATGACTAGTGCTGGAAGGTTCCATCTGTTCCTAATACATATCCTTTCCTGATGGAACTCTTGTACCAGCTTTCTATGAGGACTATTTAGGAAGGAAGTACTTTTTAAAAATGATCTCTAATCTGTTTTGTGGAAAAAAGGACATATCCATGGAATCATCATTTTTTTATATAATCAAAGATACCATGACTATATCTTATAGAAAGTTCCAGAAAATTCTATAAAGTTCTATCAAGATTCAAGGGTCTTTATAAGGCATTTTTTAAAAAAGTCAGCAAAGAGATCCTTAAGCCTCACTTCTCCCATTCCGTTAGGTGGATCTCAGAGTCTCCTATTTCACTTTGCCAAAAAAAAAAGTATTTTATTTTCCGGGACCCTGTTATGAAATTATTGTGTCTAATAGGAGTGGAAAGTCACTTTTGTGGGAAATCTGTGAGCTTCCTGTTTCCTCGGTGTTTGTGAGGAAGGGCTTTGTAGAGTTCCCAGGCGGAAAGTCATAATTTGCATTTTGGAAATGTAAACAAAATAAGTACAGAAATGGAGATGGGTCCCAGGACTAGGGAATAAAAACAAGACACACACAAACACACACACACGGTGAGGGTTAGTCAGGCTAAATACTGTCCTTGGCTCACTTCAATGATTTACGACTATTGGTTGCTGCTTTGAACACTGATGATCAGGGAGCCTGGACTCCTGGCCATTCTGTCAGTTACTAGCACGTGCTCCCTGCTGCTGCTTGTTTTGAAGAGAGTGGAGCAAGTGGGCTCATCCTCGTTGCTGCTTTGGAGACACTTTGCACATGTTTTTTCAATAAAACTACACCATGTAACTTGCTGGGTCAATAGCAGAGCAGAAAGAAACATTTCACTTGGCAAACCAAGCGGCCAAGCCTCCAGATTGCCTTAGAAGCAGAGCCAAGGAAGGAGTTCATTCTAATTAGGCTACTTGTGTTCTCTAAACACTTTCCCTGTTGTCTTTAATTTGTGAAATTTGCTCCCTCGTCCTCCAGCGTTCCTGTGTTCTCCCACTCACAACTGGAAGATTTTTCAAACAAATTTGAGTCTCATGGGTAGGTGCAAACACAGGGAAGGAAGATTCAGCGTGGTGCCTCTGAGCACAAGCATTCCTGTTTCTGGGCAGAAAAGTTAGGAATGCTTTTCACAACAGTGCAAAATGCATGTCCTTCAATTTGCTGGTCTTTCGGCGTGTGATGTGGACATAGCAGCTTCCTTTCTCTCTGAGGTCATGCAAAGAAATCAGGATGACCCCTACCCTAGTCAGCTTGCCTTGGCTACTTCAGAGCCAGGGGGCCCCTGTGAGAGAGGACGTTATTACTCAGTGCAAGCTGTTGACTTCTCTCTTTGTCCTCATCACGTGGTAAAGACATGCATTAAATATTTGACATTTCCGTACATATATTTAAGTGTAAAATGTATGTATATATGGGGTGTAATCCTTCACGCTCTGTGCAAGCTGTGTGGCTGTGTTGACCGGTTGCTGTGATAATTCCTACAGACACGCACATATGACCACTCAGAAAAGTCCACGATTCCCTGTGCCGCTCCGCACTTCATGTCCAGAAGCCGGCCCGGGACCACCCCACAAACTTTCAGCACACTCTAACCTGCCACAGAATTTTCATTTTTGAAAACTCTGCTCTCAACCTTATTTCCTTTGCTTTCTAGATCAGCCAAAAAAAACTCACTCTCTTTGACTCAACTTAATCAGACCCAGCAAAAGAGGAAACAGAGGGGGAACCTGTTTTTCACAGCTGCTGACATGAGCAGGGGACACAACAGCGTGCGAGGGAAGAGGGGACTCAGGGGGGACAAAGCGTGCAGGTCCAAGTGTGGAAAAAGGTGGGCTTTTCATCGTGAGTTTCTAACTAGGTATTTTTAAAAAATACATAAGGGGAAATTAAAAACAAGTTTAGCACTTTGTGGCGTTTCCCACTTCTTCCGTTAATATTACTTAACGAAAAGTTGACGCGAGGAGGGAGCCTACAGAGCTGACCGTCAACAGTCCGCGCTTGTGAGCAGCCTGTCTGATGGACTTGCACCTTAGCGTCTTCCTCAGCAAGAAGGGCTGGTGTCACCAGACAGCTGTGACGTGGCAACTGGGTACACTGAGGTCTGCCAGTCTCTTGAGGGCAAGGGTGGTCCCTTATTCATCTTCGTACCCCGGTACGATGTTCCTACATAGTAGATGCTTACTAGATGATGGCTGAGGGAATGGCATGTGTCTCTGCTTCTTGGAGGGGCCCCCATCTTCCCTGAGCCTGTGTTCAGGACGCAGCTCACCGGAGTCCTTCCCTGGGGACCGCACAGTGCAGAGAAGACTGGGGACTGTTGGCAGGAGCTGCTGTGCGCCTGGGAGCGACCTGGATCAGTACCACACGGGCCAGCTGCGGGACCCTGAGCTGGAGAACGGAGGTGGGGCACACGAATGGGGAATTTTCCCCAGGTTTGCAGGGCAAGATGGGGAGCCACAGGGTTTTTCACAAGACTGGAGGTCTGTGGGCAGCATTTGAGAAAGTGGGAGAAAGAAAACTCTCCCTCCCTTCTCCTCTGGGCAGTCAGGTCTGCTGCAGTTACAGCTCTCTGTCCCTTCTAGGTCTGGCTGGATGCTGCCGAGCTGGGGGGCCTGGGAAGGGCGAGTGTTTGGGCGTCTCTCAGTGACTTGGGCCCATTTTTATGAAATTCTTGAATGCACAGCTATCACCTCTCGGCTGAGCGTGTGCAGAATTCCAAGGCCACCACACCCCGCCGCCAGCTCCCTCGCCCTGTGCTTCCTCTTTCCGTCTTGCTCTTTTCCTTCATTTCTGAAAATCTCCTTTATTTCCTTCTGCTCTGAGGTATAAGATTTCCAAAATGACACCACGGCAATGGCAGTGGGGCTCACTGCATGTAAGCACAGAGCGGGTGGGGTGTGTTGTAAACGATGATGCTGATGGCGAGAGAGAGGAGGATCTTCCTGAGACATACATCCTCAACACCGACCACTTAGCTGGTGACTGGGAACCGTCGAGTGGGAGGGAGGCTGGGCGGAGAGGCAGATGGAGAGAGGAAGACGGCCGGTGGGCCCGGAGGAGGGACAGGCTTGAAATGGCAGGTTTTCCCAGCAATGTTTGAACTTGTCATCTAGAAGAGGAAAAAGCGATATTGTCCTGTAGGTCTTAGGTCTTCTTCAGTGAGGGAAATGAGATTTCTCTCCACCAGTACATCCAAAGGAGCTGCCTTAAAAGGAGGGATGGAAGAAATGGGGTTGAGGGGCGTGAGCTTGTCACGATTTGCCACACAGCAAACTGACCTGGCCCACCCTTCATACTTGAGACCAATCCGATGTCCCAGACCTGAAACTGGCCTTGGGGCACTATGGGGGACCTTCACCCTCAGAGTTCTGCCATTTTTGCTAAATTTAGGATACACCAGGGCTATTATCTTGGGAAGGCAGAAAGAAATCACCTGTTCACCAAAGCCTGTTGTCACTTTGCCAAGCACAAGACAGATTGAGGGAACATAGATGATGGGGTGCAGAGCAAATCCATTTGGGTTATTGGTGGAAGAGGTGAAGAGAGGAGGATGTGAACAGAAAGACTGGGATTCTGGAGGCCCCTCAATGGGAAACCAGCAGCAGTGGGAGAGCAGCAGGCCACTCCCAGGAAGGGCAAGGGCTGAGTAGGCAAAGGAGAAGGCTATGCACTTGCTCTCCGCCTACAGTGTGGCCTGGAGGGGATGGCACATGCCCAGACCAGCTCAGTCCACAGCCCTGAAGACCACCAAGTCCAGTCCACAGAAAGTATGGGATGCGTGCTCTGCATGGATACAAAGGAGAAGAGTGGTGTTGGAGAAAACAAATGTTTATTTCATTAGTCGTCTTTTAACTTTTTCCTAATTATAAAAGTCACACATATTTAATGCAAGATACATGGAAAACATAAAAAAGAAAAGGATATATGATCAAAGCAAAAAGAAAAAAAAGAAAAGAACACTAGTAATAATTTACATTTCTTTCACACATTAATTCGTTTAACAAAAAAATTTAACAAACACACTACTATGTTGCAGGCTCTGGACTAGGGTCCAGAATCCAATGCTAAGCAGGACGAATGTGGTCTCAGTTATCAGTCTTCAGGTACAAAAACGATCAGGTACTGTGCATTCTGTCTTGTAGTTTGCTTTTGTCATTTAATTATATAGCATCAATGTTCTTGCATCAATAAATATGTTTCTACAACATGCTTGATACTGGCTACATATTAATTCATTTTATATTTAAGATTATTCATTAACCAATCTTCTCTACATAGACAGCTAAGTTTTTTTAACTCCTCCCTTTTTATTTTGACAATACAATGGTAAAATGAACATTCTTGAATGTACATTTTTAATACATTTCTAATATTTTTTGTTGGTTTGATATCTGAATTGGTCATTCTAAGGGCTCTTTAGATGTTTAGGAAATGATTATTTATCCTGAATGTTCAGTCATGGCTGTTTATGAATTAATGGTATGTCTAGAATTTAAGCATCTTATTCCAAATAGCACAATTATTGAAAAATAAAATAAAAAGGTTGTTCTGCCCAATACCTTCTGATGCATACTTTCCCCCCTCCTTTTATGTTTTAAGGGATTGGATGTACACGATGTGTTTGTGTAATAATTCCTAACCGTTGTTATCCTCCCAGTCAATTAGGAATTCATTTCCTATCAAGTAATAGAGAACCAGGTTTACGTTACCTTAGACAAATAAGGCTTAGTTTTTCTTATCTAACCAGGAGTCTGGTGATTGTGGAGGACTCTCTGTGTCAAGGCTAAAGTCTCTGTGAACCTCTTGATCTTGTCTCATAGTCACAAAATGGATGTCCCAACTCCAGGCTTTACATCCTCATTCAAGATGGGAAGAAACAAACAAATGGTGACAACCTCTTTTGATTTTTTTTAACATTTTATGTGTCAACTGTATTTACTTTTTAGCAGCTTAGAGAGGTGTAATTGATATACCAAGAACTGCACATATTTAATGCATGCAATTTGATGAGTTTGGACATATGCCAGCACTCGTGGTACCATACCCATAATCAAGGTATAGCCAACACCTCCCAGAGTTTCCTTGGGTCTCTTTGTTTTTGTTTCATTTTGTTTTGTTTTTTGTGGTAAGAACACTTAACGTGAGGTCTACCCACTTAACAAAATGCTGAAGTATCTGATACTGTACTGTTAACTCTAGGCACTGTGTTGTTCAACAGATCTCTAGAACTTATTCACCTAGCGTCACTGACGCAAAGTAACGCTACCGTAGCCAACCCCAAAGAGATGGAGGTCTATGGTTGTGTGACGAAGATGCCAATTATGCAGACCTCTTCTTCCAGCTCTTTGTGCAGATTCACAGCACATGGACACCTGTGTCTGCAGGTGGGGAAAGTGGATATGGAGCTTTCTCAGTTTTCAGGGTTAGAATGGACAAGGGAGAACAGGTTCACAAATGGCGGTTGGGGCAGTCAGCCAACACTATTTGCCATGCACACACCCTGGCTGTGTGTATATTTTCTTTTATGAACTTCTTATTCATCTCCTTACCCGTAGTTCTCTCTGTATGTAAGATGTCCCGAAGTTCTGTTTTGCGTCCTTTGGTTTTCTTCCTTATGGTTTCTATCTCTTGCGCCATGCTTAGAAAAACCCTTCCCTTCTTAGAAAACAACTATATAAACTGTCAGCTACCTTTTCTTCTTTTATGATTTTATGTTAGATACTTAGCTTTTTATTCCATTTGGAATTTCTTTTGGTGTAGGCCATGAGGTAGATCTCTAACTTGATTTTTAAAGAGTTAACCAATTATGCTTGTACAAATTAATAAGAATCTATGTTCCCACTACGTGGAAATGGTCCCTTTATTATATAATATTGAATTTGGGGGTCTGTTTCTCGACATTCTATTCTGATCCACTGATTCCTATGTCCACTCTGGTTCCAATGCAATATTAGTTTAATTACTGAAGCTTTATAATCTATTTTAGTGCCTGGCATTGCAAGTCTGTTTGTTTATCTTCTGAAACACTTTATTGGATTTTCTCATCGGTTTAGTGTTCCTCATTATGCGAAGTGTTAGCCTGAATTATGGTCACTTTAGTTAAGTCCCCCCGAGCAGTCTGGGAACCTTGGAAAGTGGTCTGCTCTCATGGCCTTGGATGCCGTAGGCTGAGAAATTTTTAAGCCCATTCCTGAACTTTCCTGCAACCAAGCATTTTTACAAAGTTGACACTTGAAGTGAAATTGGTGAACTGTTTCTGGAGAAGGTTGACCTAGAGATTGGTGAAAGCATCTAGAAAGAGCTGATGGGTAGTTTCATAATCAACACATACTGAGCTTTCGCCAGAAGAGAGTTCACTCATTCTTCCGTGCATTCATTCATTTTTCTCCTGAAAATCCGTCTAAGATCCAGGACTTCACAGACTCACAGAGAGCATGGCCAGGACAACACAGGCGCTACAAGACACAATTTATGTCGCAGCGGTCAATACTTTTCCTTGTGGATTCTTTTGCTTTAGACAAGTCTCTATTTTTAGTACAGGAGGAAGGGTATTTATAGCCCCAGTTTCTCTTAGATCAGACACCATGCCAGGTATGTGGTTCAGACAATGCGGAACCCGCCTGATGAAGTGCCATACGTTCCCGGGGCCAGGGCGATTTTCCTCTAGCAACATATCCCCCCCCCCGCCCCCCCGGGTGCTCCCCGGCTCCATTCCATCATTGTGATCCTCGTGCCAAATTCCTGGGCTTGACACGTGTAAAGAGATAATTCACATGATCCCCGGCTTGTTTTTGATTCTGTTCTTAAAAAAAATGCAATAAAACTTTACAGTACAACCAGCATGACTCAATGTTGTTTCTGGATTTCAAAATATTGAGGTTAGATGTGCTAATGATTTGCTCCGGCGCTACTTTCACAAGGCGAGCCAAGGCCCCTCTTGCCAGCACATCTGAGAAAGAGATGGCAGCGAGTTCCCAGCATTACCCGCTCTGCCCCGTGCACAGGCCGGGCCCCCGCTCCTGAACCAGAGCACACAGCTGATGGAGTGAGGAGTCACCCATAATGTAGCAGCCACCACCTCTAGACCATAAATAAAAATAAAACACGATTCCATATAATCCTTTTCTGTCACTCCAGTACAATTGGAAGCAATGGAAAAACGCATCTTTTTACCAAAAGCATCTGGACGGAGCAGGAGTTCGCCACACTTACTTAAATATTTTTCTCATTCTCCTCACTCATTAGCTATCTCATTCAATCTCATGCTCCCTCTTTTATTATCTTATTTACCCTAATGGCAGGCAAGGTTAAAGACACTGAACTGGGTTGCTAGAAAATAATCACCTTGTTTTGACAAGAAAAGTCTTGGCTTCTCTGTGAGTTTTATTTTCTACAATACCACAGCATTTATCTCACAGAGAGGGACTATTGTAGACGCCCAGAGTTCACCTTATCTCTTAAAGAAAACCTTTCATTTGTGGAGAGAGTCTTGTGGCATGTCTGGACCCTGCTGTTGAATTTTCCTTTCTTCTTTTTTCTTTTTTAATGTAAAGAGAGAGGACTTTGTTTCCTACCTTTAAGAGTATTTACTCAACTTGCTTAACAGTTGGCCTTAGGACAGCTCACTTTAACACTAATGAAAGTTACTTGTCTGAAACCCTTGGTAAAAAAAAAAAAACCCTACTCATCAACTTGAAGCTTTCTGTGTGCCTTTCCATTTGAAAACTCTTACGTGCACTCCCCTCTGATTTGACCTTCTTTGGAGTCAGGCGTGGGATCTTGGGAGAGTAGGTCGTGGTGGTGGTCCTGGCATCATGTGGTTCGAACGGATACCTCCCGGTGCCTAACACGGCATGTCTGTGCATCTGTGAGTCACTTACTGTCTCAGAAGGCAGCTTTAGCTATCTTAATATTTTGCCTAAGATCTTCCGTAAATGCTCCTGTTTACAGATGAGTTTCTGTGTACTTGAATAACCTGAATTCTGTGACTTTCTTTAAAACAAACTTTAATGGCATTTAATAAGGCTGAGTGGATGATACGGTGGGTGAAACACTCCTTCAGTCTGCAGTCCATCCACGGGTCACGTGATTTTCTAAATGCATAACTAAACTGGCTGATGAAGAAGATGGCTAGGGAAAAGAAAAAAAAGAGTCGAACTACATTTATCCCTGAATTCTTTTCCTTAACTGAAAATTTAAAAATCCCATGACTCACACAAACCCCTCCTAGTCTGAGAGAATGTCTGCAAGATGCCAGCTACGTTCAGAAGAAGCCCTGACCCCCAACCAGGGCAGTCTAACCCACTACACATGGCTCTCCACCCCACCCTCGACCCCACTGTCGAGGCTCTCTCCCTCTCTCCTCCTCCACCTCCCCAAAACAGAGAGCTGGTAAAGGAAACAACTCTGCCATGTGCCAGAATTCGACTCCATGCCCATTACAGTCAGCGTCTGAGGAAGGAAATGAGGGTCTTTGACAGGGTGGCTCATGGAACGGGTATTAAATGGAGTGTCACAGAATGAGAATTCCCCAAGTGACATGGGTAGCATTTCATCTCTATGGTGTCTGAATTTTCACCTCTAAAATGCAGTAAATTTTGCTTCTCTAGACTTCTTAAAGATATTTGAAGTCTGCTCTCTTTAAAAACTGTTGTTGGGTCTTAATGCGATAATTTGATATTCGTCTATTTCTTCTGGAGAGAAGCAAATATTTGCTTGCTGAAATTTCTGATCTGGAGAACTTTGGATTTCAATTTATCATCCACTGACTCTTTTCTTTGATATATATGCTTTTCCCAGATAAACAATATTACTCTTGTTTACCACACCAGATGTCCCAACGTTGGGTTCAGAAATTATGGCCAATATGTAAACACTGCATGTCCTCCTCTGAGTGTGTGTGTGTGTCTGTGTGTGTGTGTGTACACACTATTTAAATCGCAAATGGTTCTGGCTGATATCCAGAAATAGAATCGTTCTGGTGATGTAACGATGGAACAAAACTCATCTGCATATCCAGAGCGAAAGCCAGCACACTGAATGTCTTTGACGAAGAATGCTGACTGTTCTTGATTGTTTTTAATGAGGGCAGCATTTCAGATGGCCTGGGAGTGCTCTCACTATCCAGGTACTAGAGACCCCATTGCCTGAGAGCTTGCCCAGTGGATCTTTCAGTCTGTGAAAAAGACCTGAGACATGGAGGCTCTTGGGCTGGTGGCCTCACAGCCCAGCTGCAGGACGACCCGTCCAGTCCTGCCCGGCCTCTGTGGGCTGCTCCCTGGAGCCCCGGCGCCATCAGCATTCTTGGCAGAGCCTGTCTGAGTGATGGATGATTAACGAGTTGTAACTACGACTATCTCTGACAAAAAACAGGGGCCTGCAAGGATTGGGGGGTTGGAGGTGGGGAGAGGAAAGTGGGGGCTCGTTTTATCTATAAACATGTCCCCCCCATAAAAATGTCTAAGGAAGTCCCTTTCGATGCAGTGCAATCGAATTGTGTGTCTGAGCACTTCTCTGGGACAGAGTATCTTTGCCATTGGCAAGTTTCGGAGAAAATTTTGAGGCAGGAAGGGGAGTTTAGGTCTTTTTGTTGTTGTTGTATTTCAAGGGTTCCAAAGCAGAATCAGCTTTCTTTGGTAGCTCAGGAGCTGGTTGCTGCCTTGTATAAAAGAGCAGACACGGACCATTCGAACAACGGTGTCCGAAGTGTGTAAGAGGGGAAAGGGAAGTTTGCCTTGAAGAAATTAATTGTCAGGATTCATTTGCTATTTACGTTCTCCTGTTGCCGGCCTGGCTGGCGTATAATTTGTTCCAGTAAGAGCTGTTCCCTCTCTAATCAGCCTGAAGCATGCTTCATTGCCATAGGTGTCCTGTTGAAACCCAATCTGGTTATATTTCACTGCCAACATGAGCGATTACATTAGCATTTTAATATGTACTTTGTCCACGGACCCACTGCTGTAAAAGCCCTCGCATTAAGAACAGGTTGTAAATAATCTGCTGCCTGAGCACTGAGCCTCCTATAATTTCTCCCCAAACTGTAGCCTGTCTGCTTAGTGACAAGGCCAAGTACTGGGCTGCGCAGCACATTAGGTCATCCAAGGCTTGGCAGCAGCGATGTCTGTTTCAAATGACAACTCCAGGTGACTTCATGCGCACCAGCCCAAATTCCGTCCCTTCTCCCTACTGCTGGCAATGGTCAGCTCCTGGCGATGTGTGTAAGCCAGTTTTTCCTCCCTTTTCTCTTGGAGCAGCCTTAAAACTTTACAGTCATTCCAGTAATCGTCTCCCTCATCCCATAAACAGAGAGAGGAGAGGGAGAGCCGTGGGATGGACGGCATGAAGGCTCCTTTCGGCACAGGCGTGATCTGGAATAAGCTGCTGACATGCCCCATATCCGAGGTGGAACATGTCGCTTCCCAGCGTGTCCCGCTGAGAACAGAGCAGAGCTGTGAGTTGTCGACAGGGACACTCCTGCGACCTTTGACTGCACTGAGGAGCCATCTGCCTCTTCTGCAGCAGCAGACGGGCTAATGGTCCCCCAAGGAAATTCCAGATTCACTTTCAGGATGGAAAAACCAAAGCATCACTTGAGCTCATCTCTGTTGTCTTTTAATCATCTGCCAGATCAATAAACTGCTTCTTGAGACTGGATTCTTTGAGACAGCGTCTGGTATGGATTCTCTGCATGGTATAAAGTATGTTGGCTGAAACAGGTCCAGACTCATGGCAAGCTTTCCAGACCGGCTGGCTGAGGCAGCGGGCCAGACTTCTGACTTGCCCCTGCCCCAGAGGTGGGGACTCTGGGTGAAAGCCCCTGGGAGCAGCACCCCGAGTGTGCCCACATACAAATCATGCAGCACCTTCACTGCTGCCGCCAGGGGGAGTGTGGATGGCTAGAGGCATTGAGGTGGCCTTGCAGACAGGGGGCTCGCCTCAGGAACGGTGAGGATGAAGCCAGCCTCAGCCACTTTCTTAAACACTGTGACAACAGCCACTACTCACACTGGAGAAATATGCAGGATATCCTGGAGGCCATTCACAGGATCCTCTCAGGGGGAATCTCTTAATCCACAAAAGGGGCTATTGACACCTATCTTGTAGGATGGGTGCCTGAATCTAGTTAGATCTTGACAACACATCCTTTCGTTCAGGGATGTGGGAGACATCACAGCAAACAGGAAAATCTCAGCCTTGTAAGCCCCTCTGAAAGCCATCTGAAGGGCTGGTGCTCAGCCAAGCTGTGAGGAAGGGAATCTTACCCCATCCACTTGCCTCAGAAAACCCTTCTCCCTGAGCTAACATCTATTGCCAATCTTCCTCCTTTTGCTTGAGGAAGATCGTCACTGAGCTAACGTCTGTGCCAATCTTCCTCTATTTTATGTGGGATGCCACCACAGAGTGGCTTGACAAGCGGTGCTAGGTCCACGCCCAGGATCTGATCCTGTGAACCCCCGGCCAGGAAAGCAGAGTGCACAAAGTTAACCATTACGTCACCAGGCTGGCCCCATAGAATTCCATTTTCTTAATCAGCAGCTTAGTTAATGCTCAATTCCCTATACAGGGAGCCAGGGTGGTCCTTCAGAGGCTCTAAATATTGCAAGAGTTAACAAAATATAAACATACTAAACCATAAAATAAGTGTCACAAAGACCAGTGAAGTTCTTATTTTCTCAAGATAAATACTTTGATACTGGGTTTGTAATTCTTCACATCCATTCCTTTCCAAGCCCTTCTAGTGCCCCAGCTTTGCTGACACCTGAAGGATGCACTTGGCCTGTTTACACCGGGCAACCCCTCTGATTTTATGAGTCACCATGACTTGGCTCCCTCAGCTGCCCTGCTGGTGAGCTGTAAAGTCCTTGAGTCGGGAGCAGGAGAGGGGACACCTTTGAAAGGTGAGGAGTGAAGAGTACACAAAAGCATTGTGGTGAATGTGGCTTTGGTTGCAAAAACCAGAAACCAGAAATTTCAGAATGGGAAGGGTCTTAGAGCTCACCAAGTCCACCACATGCTCTGCACGTGCGGGTGACGAAAGTGAGCTCCATGGGGGTGTTAAGAAGTAGTGGGCATGGGGCCGGCTCCATGGCACACATTGCACTTTGGTGGCCTGGGCTTCGCCGGTTCGGATCCCGGGTGCAGACATGGCACCACTTGTCAAGCCATGCTGTGGTAAGTGTCCCACATATAAAGTGGAGGAAGATGGGCAAAGATGTTAGCTCAGGGCCAGTCTTCCTCAGCAAAAAGAGGAGGATTGGCAGCAGTCAGCTCAGGGCTAATCTTCTTCAAAAAAAGAAGTAGTGGGCAGAGCACTGGGTTTGAAGTCAGAAGATACAGGTGGTCTTATCTTTTAAGAGATGCACACCAAGCACTTTGCAGTGAAACGATTAAGTGTCTATGAAACTACTTTGGCAAAACGAAAATAGATGAAGCAAATCTGGAAAGACATTAGCAATTGTTAAGGCTGGGTGATGGGCACAGAGAGTATGATCTATTCTCTCCACTCTTCTTACGGTTGAAAATTTTAATAATAAAAAAACCTCCAAATACTTGGCTTCCCATCTGGACGTTGATGTTCGTTGGCTAGGGCACACAAAGCCAGTCATTCAAAGTCTTGACTTCCTTAATTGTAAAACCAGGAATCAGCTCTCATAATTGTTTTGAGGATATAATGGAGTATGGAATAAAACCCCTCTGTAAACCCTAAGGTACTACACAAATGATTAAAGTAGAAGATGTATTAATCAGATGCCTGATGTGACAGCCAAGAAGTGGCTGAACTGGGCCTAACACGACTCCACCTGCTAATCCCCTTCCCGACCTGTCCCAAATGGTTTTCTAACTGAACTTGGGGCAGTCCCGCCTCCACAGGCAGGTTTGGACCTCTCCCGGGGGCGTGGTGATGGGGAGTGGATTCTTGGGTTCCACTCAATGGCGTAACTGGTGCGGAAGAAGGGCTGGGAGGAAACTTGGCTGCAGCCATTTGGCAGGGCACAGAGGTGCTCTTTTATTTCACTGTTGATTTCAGGGCATCTGATGCTAGCCGCTTGCTCTTCATTGTCAGCATGGACCACAACAGCTGGATGAGAATGGGAGTGGGGACAAAGCCTCCCTTGTCGCCTCCTCTCAGAGATGACTGAAGCTGATGCTGGATGACGCCTAAACACAATCACGCTTTGCCATCACTATGGACCCGAGCACCCCTGGCCTTTGGGTGTTCCCCTTGTCACTGTGCTGTGTTGTGAGAGAGGACGTGTGCCCTCGCTCACAGCCTGTTTCACACTGGGCAGGTCAGGCTGCAAATCCTAATCCGTAGCACGGGCTGTTAATATCTGCCTCCTGGGACGGTTGCGTGGATCAAGTGAGATCACGACAATGGATCGCATTGTTTATGATGCGGTAGGTGTCACAGCAAAAGGAAAAGTCTCAGCCTCGTAAACCTTTCTGAAGCCACTCAGCCAAGTGATGAGGAGAGGACCCTCATCCCACCATTCCCTTGAAGCGCCCCTCTCCCAATCTCAACCACACGGGGCCTTCTGTGTGACTTTGTCCCTTCCTCGCCATTCCCGCCTCTCGCCCTGGCCTCCCTCCTACGGAAACCTACTTTAACCAGCAGTCCAATTGCAACAGGCCCACAGGCTTCATTTCCCCTTTTACTAGAGACACTTCCATTTCATGGGGACCGCAACTTAACCCCCTCAAATGAGGTGATGTTTCAGACCTGTGGGACACATCAGCGGGTGGAGGAGCTGCCATGCGGCCCAGCGCAGGGCACCTAGCGAGGGCCAGGATGCGTTTGTTATGACGGATTGCTGCACTGGGTACACAGGCTATCCCAGATGCAAGCTGGATCGGCCCTACATGCATTTTGCATTTTTCTTGCCTTTCTGGATCCCCGTGCAACTTTGGTGCGATGTCCGGGCTGCGTTAACCTCTTCATCTTTAAAGGCTCAAGGTAGAAGGGATTTCTATTGATGAAACATCACTACAGCTGTGGATAGAAGCTCACAGACACTGCTGCTAAGTGACTTTTCTAGTTAAGGCTTATTCACTGAAACAAGCAGAGCAGAGCATTAATATTTGGGTTCCTCTGACTTTCTGTCATGGGAGCTGTCACACAGTGGAATTTGAAAGACAGATTCCCTTTTGTGACAGGCCTCCCTTACTGACCTATTTGGGGTTATATATTTGGAAGCCAGGGTTCCCACCTACGTCAATGGAAATCCTGTGGGCAGAGGGAGGGCGGGCGTTCCGCACACACCCACACCGGGCAGAAGCCTCCAGACAGCAGGGTGGAGCTTTGCTACAGACAGAGGGATTTTATTGTCTGAGCCTTCAGAACTACACTCTTCAATTTAGTGAGAATGGCTAGATCGTTATTACTGTTTATTTTTATATTTGCAGTGAATTTGTCTAAAAATAAAAAAATTGAAACAAATATTTATATTTAAAAGATATTTATTTTACAATTTCTAGGCGGTCTCCCCTGCCTGATGCTCCACGGGGGCCTGTAGTATTGATTTGTATAGGGTGTGACAGAGAGGGAGGAGTGGCACTTTGCACCATGTCTGATAGTCTCCTATGTTTTGAGTAGAAAGTCTCTGAGACTTTCACATGCAGGTAAATAGAGAAAAATACTCATTTAAGGAATCGTCTCATAACCAGCGGCCAACTTTTCGCTGTTGCTTCGTTTGCATCTTCCGCACCACAGGCCGGCCTCTCTGCCGTGTGCTGGAACAGAACCGACGGCGTACAGGGAGCCCCTTACGTCTGAGACAAGAAGAGAAGGCTTCAGCGAAACTTCTCTCAGCAACCTGTAGTGTCCTTGTTTGTTCTTTTAACCTATGCATCCCTTATTTAAAGCTTTTACTTAAATGCATTCAATTTCTTTGTGCCTCAGTTTCCCCTGTTACTTGGAGAAAGTGAACTATCCTTCCTCGGTGGCTTCAGAAGAACTTGAGGTAAATGGGGGTTTTACTTGACATTAAGGGCAAAATAAAATGGGAAATATTTATTTCTGGGCAAATGGGTTGGAGGAGACTCTGCACCAAATGAACCCTGTCATTTTGGGAATACTTTTCGTCTTAGAATTCTTTAAACGTGCAACGTGTCTTGCACACCGTCTTCATAGGCTCTTGATACATGTCTACAGATTTAAATTCCGCTTGACTGCATTTACAAGTGATATGGACCTTCTACGGGGTTTGAACTTCAGGAAGAAGAATTGTTTGGGAATGACGATTCCTCAGATTCCTCCTGTGGACCCCTGTGGCATCTTATCTGAACCTCTCTTATTGCACTTTGCACATCGTTCCCCATAACTGTTATTGGATGTGGACATCCTCCTGTAGATTAGAAGCTTTCGACAGTAAGAGTTGTATCAGGCTAATCTGTCTTTCCTAGAGCACATTTCTTGTCTTATAATTTAGTCTAAAGAAATATTTGTGGAAAGAAGGAGCAGACAATTGTGGAGTTTTTTAAGTTAAATAAATAGTTTTGTATCTATTTTATATCTATTATTCTGTGAGAGACACAGAAATGGAAAAAATTAGAAATTGCTGCAGTCAGTATTTGAATATATTCACTGAAATGATAGATGAGAAAAGCAGAAGAGAAAAATGGTTTTGGAACAGTCGGTTTACCAGTAATGAGGGAAGCAGACTTCATATTCTATGCCTATAAAAAATAATAAGACACGTACAAGAAGGTTCATAGCAGACTTGTTTGTAACAGCCCCAAACTGGAAATAACCCAAATGTCCATAACAGCAAAATGGATAAATAAATTGCAGTGTATTCACACAACAGAATACTGTTCAATAAAATAGAACAGCCTCCTGATACACAAAGCAACACGGACTGAGACGTAACGCTGAGTGAAAGAAACCAGACACCAAAAGAATATATACTGAGCTATGAAATTTTCAGAAAGTTCAAGAACTGTCAAGATGTGCTTGGTGACAGACATCAGGAAAGGCAGGTATAATGAGAAAGAGGCGAGATGGAGCCTTCCAGGTGTTGATCTGGGTCATGTTTATATATCTAGAAATTCATCAAAGTCTACATTTAAGATTTATGAACAAAAATATATAATAACTCAAATTGTAAAAAAAATTAAAGGAAGCAAAACCACTACTATTTATTGAGTGCTTACTATGTGCCAGGTAAGGTGCTAAGCACATGGGGCTTTAAAAATATTAAGCAATTTGCCAGAGGTCACAGATTCTGGGAAAAAGAATCTGGACTCAAATCTCACTGTCGTGGGCTCCAAATCTCTGTGCGCTGTGGTCCCCACTCTTTAGCCCAAGAGTTAATCCTCGGCCTTGGGGGCCTTGGCCCGCGCAGTCAGCAGCCCTCCAGGCAGAGCAGGTGGGCCTGAGGAAGCGCACAGCTCTGCCCCAAGTGTCTGTCTGATAACAATCAACCTCTGTGGCCGTATTAGCGGAGCTGTTAAAACATTTCCCTTGCTGTTGGTTATGTCAAAGGCCCTTGCCAAGTCTCAGGGACAGTGGCCTAATTGTTAAAGGAAGGAACTTAGTGGAGGAAGAGGGAATGGAGGTTTCAGTAAGGCGTGGAGGTAAGAACAGAATGCACATTATTTGTGGCGTTGCTTCATATTTGAAGTTCATCCTGGCCTGGTGTTCTTTTGGGGAAAGAAAACCAAAAACGAAGTTTCAGAACACAATTCCCCTCCATCTACTGTTCTCTCTTTTGACTTAATTATTTTAATTTAATTTGTTACAGGCATGAGGTTTAATTTACAAATCTGATGAGTGATTAACATTTAATAAATGGACACTTACTATCTTAATATTTATTAATGAGGGTTCAAATATATGAACCACAACACCCATATGTTCTCATGAAATGAGAGAAAAGAGAAGCCTTGGATCCTGGTCTATGTAATCCTTACCCCCACATCTCTCCCTCCTGCTGTTGTCCGAACTCACTGACGCCCTCCTTGTCTCCGTGGCCCGCCATCTTGTGCGATGGAGAAGTCCTGTCATGCTGCCGTCACACGGGAATTCTAAGCATGAGATTCCAAGCTGGTCCCTCACAAACAGCACCACTTACGACTTGCTTATGACTCCACTCGGTTAAGCAGATCCTGCAGAAATTCCTTTGCCTTCCTTCACGCTCTGAAGTCTGGCTCTATACGTAGGAGACGAGACAGCGTGGCTATAAAGAACTCAATCATCTACTGACAGAGTTACCTTGGGCAAGCCACTGGCTTCTAGGAACTTCCTCGGGTTCTTAGTTTACAAAATGGTACAATACCTACCTACCTCAGATGACGTGTGACGGTTACACTGGAAAGCCAGTTTGCCCAGCAGAGTGCTTTGCATATGGAAGGAACTCACTAAATAATGATTAGAATGATGGCAGATTTAATAGGAGTAGCTGGAAGCCCCAGTCTTTTCTCCAGATAAAATGTGAACGAGGGCTTCAATGCCACGCATCTACTTCGTGCCTTCATTTTCTTTACTAAGTGTAAATTGGGCCCGCAAAGGGCTAGCCTTTAAGCTCTGCCATGTTCTAAAATTTGCTAAAGGCAGCATTTTTAAATCAGAATCCTAATTGGAAATGGGAAATGTTAATAAGGGTGACCAACATGCTAACTTTCTGAACCCTGAATTCCTTCTTGTTGACCATTGATTCAAATCTTCTTTTCAGACAGAAATTCTGTGGTACAGAAACATGTGGTCAAGCCTGGTTGTGTCTCCATTATCCAGGTCAGAGGTGGACACTGGGACCAGATAGTGGCACTCCTTCCCAGGCCAGGCCGGCAGCCATGTGCTACCAGCCTTCTTGATTACACCAGACAATCCTCAGACTCCCTCTCGTCCCAGCCTCCAGGCAGCCCCAGGAGGTCCACCAGCTGGGCCTCAGAGATGAGCACTCATTTCTACCTCTGGTCTAAGTCCCTGGCCAGGTCCTCTAGCAATATTTTTTACCGTTGATCTAGGATAATTTTTAACGCCAAAGTAAAGCCAGCCATGTCAAATCGGGGCCTAAAGGAAGCACTTTGGCGCATAGCTTTGACCAGAATTGGAAAGTAGAAATGGAATCACCCGTCCGGCCCACCTTTGAATTCTTGGACTGTTTTTCTGCCCTTCTCCCTTCCTCCAGTAGGTGGCACTCCTGAGCGAGGCTTCCTCTCTGAGGCGGTGGAGTCGGTCCCAGCCCAGCTCCTGTCTCTGCAGAGGTGAACCGCTGGGGATGTGGGGCTCTCCACCTGACGCACAGCAGGGCACCTCTGCGTGGCCCTGCCATCTGAGCTAGGAGAAGGCAGGCAGACGAGAGGGAAACACAAGGCCTGGGGTGCAGCTGGTTATTCCGAGAGAAGCTGGGGTGGTGGCGGACCATCTCACTGGGGAACGTGGACTCTCGCCTATCCAAAGTCTAACCACATGCTCAAGCTCCTGTGGGCAATATCTTTAGATCTCAAAATAGCCTGAAGTTTATCTAGAACTTTCCATTCTCCCATTGCTAACTAATCTTTTCTATCTTGGCCTTGCCTGCCTGGATGATGAGTTTTCTGTAACCTTTTCTCGAGGGGCAATTCGGTATGCAGGTGGGACCTTTTCCAACTTTCCAACCAGGCAGGGGGCCTCTTGCCTTGGAACCATGACTTGCCAGACAGGCTCGTGTGGCCTGACTTGTACAGTGAGGCAGCTTCTGACTTCCTTACTGAAGACTCTCCGGCCTCTTCTTTCTATAGGAAAAGGGTTTCAGAGAACACCAATCACATATCTGCAGCTTCGAGACTGAACTGTTTCAGCTTGAAAACTCATGGAATACATTTACCTGGCGGGTTTTTTATTGTCCCTCGGGGGAGCCGACCAACACTTGAAAGGGCTGACTCTGTGTATGTGGAAGTCAGATCGAAAACAGATTGATCAGCGGGCTCTCAGCTTCAGGGGCCCCTGGCACCATATAAAGTTTTGCTTCTGATGGCAGTGAAAAGCCTAAAAACCCACCAGCATTTTAGCACTACATCTTGCATTTGTGCTGCCCCGGTCTAGACCAGGATTTCTCAGCCTTGGCGCCATTGACATTTTGGACTGGAAAGTTCTTTGGGGTGAGGGGCTGTCCTGTGCATTGGAGGAAGTTGAGCAGCATTCCTGGACTCCACCCACTAGATGCCAGTTGCACCCCAGTTCCAGTTGTGACAACCAAAGTGTGTCTGGCATTGCCAAATGTCCCCTGGACCCGCTTGAGAACCACCGGTCTAGAGTAATGTCTTTACTGAGGGGCCTGCTGGCTCATTTTCACACTTTTAATCCATCCTGTAAGATCATGCTCTTTTGCTTATAGCCCTCAAGCACATTTCCTTTCTCAGGATTCTAATTTTAAAAATGACAACAGTTTGGTGCTGAGAAAGGATCAAGTTCTGACGTTGCCCACCCTGGACAGGAGGATCGGCACCTTCTGTTACGGCTTACCTGCGTGAATGCGAGTCTTCACCTTGCAGGTCCGCTTCTCTGTTAGATTATCGCCGTTTCTGCATTGTCTTAATCACTTGCTTTTCGGTTTTGGGTTCTGTGTTCTTCCTTTCCTTTCTCTTCTTTTCTCTTGTGTTCACTAATCTTCCTGTTCTCTCTCTAAAAAATTAATTCTCCTTCTAAATACACCCAAGGTTGTCTCCCGGACCGGTCCCATGCACCCACGGAGCACCTCACCAGGGAGACCAGCTTATTTTTTTTCCATGTCCCAGCACCACTTCTCAGTAACAGCAGGGAGGGGGCCCAGCAGGCTGTGTTTACACAAGCCAACTGGCTCAGGGGGAGAAGGTTTAATTTAGTCCAGCTCCAGGCTATTGTATAAACGACTGTAGTCAAAAAGCAAGTTGTTTTCAAATTCCATAACTGGGAGGGACCCTGGAGAAAAGCGTGTCCAAGAAGCTCATTTTGCAGAGAAAGAAACAGGGACCTCAAGATAATGCTGTAATAACTAACGTTTAGTGCTACTTTCTCTGCAGCAGGCGTGTTGTTAAGGGGGTGGCATGGGACGTCAGCGAGTTGGGGAGAGCCTAAGTGAAGAGTCCGTGTGCTCTTTCCCACTTAATAGTTTAACACTCAGAGAGAGGCACCCCTAATATTTCCACCCCGGTGGAGGGAGCTGCAAGGCTGTGACGCTCCTGGCCTTCCTCCCTCACTAACCAGGCCCCCGGGAAAGTGGGGTGGCTTATCTGATCGGTACACTCAGGAGGGGTGTGACCGCGCACGCTCAGGTCTGCCCTCGGTCCTGTGGGGACCTGGTGCCCTGCTGGGAGCGTGCACGCTGGCTCCTCCAGGAGCCCTGCACCTGCCCCTGCTGGCCTGCCGCAGCGGCGAGACCCCTCTGCCTAAGTCTGGGGTTCAGAAGCCAATTCACGGCAGATACATCAGCAAGCTGGCCTTTCTCCATAATAAGTAATACTCTGAGCAAGTGCGCGCGGGCGAGCGCAGAGGCAGCCCGAGGCTGCGCCTTGGCAGTCAAATTTATGGAACATTTGGTTGCCAGGCATCTCGATGGTCAGGAGCTAAAGTTGGCAGAGGAACTTCTGTTTCAGTGGTTTCTCCCTCCTCTGAATTACTTTTCTTTTAAAAATAAGTTTTTAAACATAAGCCCTACATTTTATGCCAAGCCACAGAGTTCAATTTAGCATTTGGGGGCAGTTATTTTCATTTATTTTTACCTTGTATTCTTTAGCATGCAATCAGGAGCAGAGCACCAGGAACCGAGTGCGATCCTTTCATGACAGAAGGGACTAAAAAGAAATAAAATATTTCTTTTAAATCTTACTTTTATAGACCCAGTGGCTATTTTTCTTTACAACAACCACATTTGTTTCAAGATGATGCCATCCCTCAGAATATATTTGAAAATATCTTTCGGAAATTTTTCATGAGCCTGTTTATAAACTAACACAAGAAAAACAGTGTCATTATTTTCTCATCTTACTTTTTTTGGTAGATAAAACTCTATCTTTCTTGATCACCTTTTTCCCAAATCAAATATAACCTCAATTTTTTTTTTTTTAAAAAAAGGGTTTTTTTTAATCACTCGAGGCTATTTAACAAAAAGATGAGGCAGCCCTGAAAGTAATTATCAAGCGATCCACATATGCGTTCTGAAGAAACCTCAATGATATATGTTGGTTTAGGAATTTTTATGTTAAAATATAAGTCCCATGACCTTGTAGATGAACGTCATAAACCACACAGGCTCTCTTACAGTCCCAGTCCCAGAAGTGATTTCATTTGTGACAAGTTTCTTGTTCTCACGACTTTACCTAAAGAAAGATGGGAGAAGCAAGCCACGGAGCGGGTCCCTTGGAAATTAAGTGAATTATCTTCAATAAGTTGAGAAGCAGCCCAGGATATTTAAGTCAATGCTATGGGACATTTTTGACACATGGTACCTTGCTCTGTATTCATCTGGATGAGATGGGAGGATAGGAACTGGTGATAAGTAAATTAGGGACTATTTGACCATCTTTGTGCCAGGTCCTGTATACCACTGTGCAGGTTGTGCACTGAACAAAATCAAAGTGGATGGAACCTCCCAGAGCTGTATGGAGAACAACTGTAGCAGCAGCTCTGGATCGTATGGACAATGACCTCCGAATAAACTCAAACTGAGAGAGACGTGTGTTGGCAATAGAAAGTCTAAATGTATCAGGGCCTGGTTGGAAAACTTCCTTCGTCAAGAAAGCCAGAAAAATTCTTCGAGTTTGACAGTGTCGCTGAAAGCGTAGGAGCAGAGCACAAGGGGCCTGGTCGTCTGAGCTCCGGAGCTCAGGGGTTCAGAGCCTGGGCTTGGGGATCACAGATGTGATTTTGATTTCTGACTCTGCCACTTACTAGCTGTGTGACCTTGGGTGAGTTACATACTTTCTCATCAGTAAAAATTGGAGAACAAGGGGGAATACCCAACAGAGTTGCTGTGAGGATCAAATGAGACAATGTCTGCCAAGTCCTTGAAAGCGTGCCTGGCACATGGCAACTGTTTAGGAAGGCAACCTGTTTTTATCATCACACATTGGCGAGTCCGCTGCCTCCCTGCTGAAGGGCCCTTCAGCTCAGAGCGCCCAGGATCCTTCCAGCATTAGCTGCCCCCGGCTGCTGGCGGCTCCTCTGAAGATCCCATTTTTCACACGGCACTTTCAAAAGTGCACTCAGATCGGGGCGCCCGGTGGTACAGCAGTTAAGTTGGCACTTCCCGCTTTGGTGGCCCGGGGTTCACTGGTTCGGATCCCGGGTATAGACCTACGCACTGCTCATCAAGCCATGCTGTGGCTGGCATCCCACATATAAAGTAGAGGAAGATGGGCATGCATGTTAGCTCAGGGCCAGTCTTCCTCAGCAAAAAGAGGAGGATTGGTGGCAGATGTTAGCTCAGGGCTAATCTTCCTCAAAGAAAAAAAAAAGTACACTAAGATCATCTCCAATCACTACCTTGGAGGTAATGGGGCCAAAAAGTTATATGGCCTGTGGTCACGCAGACTCCAGCAGAGAATAGAAATGGCTTTCCAATGTAACAACATACCAAACATCCAGCCCTCCCAGAAGTTAGCATGGCGGCCGGGGATCTGAAAAGCATCTTGGGTCTGCCTGGAACAGGAGGTCTTCCTCCACAGCTGATTGCCTTTGCTTCTAGTTATTAAACTATCACAAGGGGCCCCTCAGAGAAATCAAAAGAAGAGGTCCCCAGGGTGGAGGGAATGTGTGGTGGAGACAAGAGACATGCAAGTGCCTTATCAATGTCTTGCCCAGGCAGCCAGAAGATTTATGTGAGCCACGAAATAATATTTATCCTGCACGCCACTGACCCAATGTAGCTGCTTTGATCTATTTCTTCACTGGAAATTTTTTTTTAAAGTTTTAATTCCTTCTGCCCAGAGGATAACAAAGCAGTAATGAACTTGGGGTGAATTCAGAAAGAATTTAGAAGACAAATGTGCCCACAGGACCACAAATCCCTCTGTCCGTCTGTCCCTCTGTGGACTCACCCGTCCATCTTCGCACAGGGGCTCAGCGTTGCCCTGGGCCCCCGTGGGCTCCTGCCAAGCCACGATCGCTCTGTATTAAGCACACAGGGCAGGCTGGCTAAATCCAGATCATGACTGCATTAGGAAAAAATTTTAATAATACATTGTATGTAGTCTGATATATTTGAAATATCATAATTTCTTCATGTAATCCATGTGAAAATTAGTAATGACGCTATATTGATTCACTGACCGATAAGTGGTTCATGATAACATAGGAATGATATTATTTTAAATTTTTTTGTACTTCATCTTTGAAGTTAAGCATGCATTTTACACTGACAGCACATTTCAAGTGGCTGATGCCTACTCTGTGGGACAGTGATGTTAGAGATAAACATGGAGACGCAGAAGTTGAAATTACTTCTTGCCTGACATCCCGCAGCCAGTGCCTTTCAGACAAAATTCAGGCAGGCCAGTCTGACACACAGGCAGATGCAGATCACGATTGCACTTTATTTTTAGGCGCCTTCTGAAATATTCCTTATCTCAAGAAGGTGGCTTTGTTTCTCAGTTTCCTAAATGTGTTTCTAGATATTCCAGACATGGGAAAGTGGTGTAGACGGGACCTGAAATAAATGAGATTGCTCAGCGGGTAACCCCGGCGCTGGCGGCTGGTAGGTCCTGGCCCACTTATCTCGAGAGCCAAATGCCCCGGGGATTGAGAGGAGGGCAAGGAATTCTCTGTTGAAGCATACCAGACAGAATCTGTTCAAAAGGTGAAAAACCTGCAGAAACACAGCAGCGCGTTCCTGGGCATAGCGAGGCCAGCCCAGAGATCATTAGCAAGCTTGTGAGAAGTTGTGAAGGTCGAGGAGTAAGAGCCGGACTACCTGGACACACACAGGCTCAGGTTTTATGCTGCTTTGAGTGGTCCTCAGAGCCGCGCCTTCCTTCCACGACCCGCCCACCCATGGGCCAGGACGCCTGGCAAGAACACTGCTCAACTGTGCTGGGTAGCTTAACACTTTGTGCTTTTGTTTTTTTCACTTGCAAAGTGGAGATAGCAATACTTACCTCATAGGGTGGTTGTGAGAATTAAGGAGAAGAAGAATCGAAATGCCTTGATATAGTATTTGGCAAGAGAAGAGGCACAGAATAAATGTTTATGTTTATTACTATTATTTCTGCTACTACCACTACCTCTGTCACATTAGTCTACGAGTATTATTGTGTGTCTGCTCTGTGTCAGGTCGGTATTCCTGTATACAGTAAATTCTCAAGCATATTTTATCACTATGACTGTGCCAGGACCTGGCCTGTAACTAAAGGGGTCAAGAGAGTTCCATTTTCATCTTCAACCTGAAGCTTTTCTGTGGCCTTAAAATGAGCTCCCCTCCAAGCGCTTTCCTAGAAGATGAAAGGTCAACAGGCTTGCTCAGTGCACAATCGGTTGGCTCCCTCTCAGTCCCAACTTCAGACCTCTAGTGCAGATGGCTGGATGAAAATCCTTGGGCCACCATTCCACAGGCCTCTAAGAGCTCTCCTATAGACGCAGAGACATTTGCCTATGCTTGGAAAACCCCCTCTCCTACCAGCTCAGCCAAGCAAGTTTGGGATTTTTCCAAAGGGACGTGACTAGAAAACTAAGTTTAATGGGTCTGAGAGAAGGTTCAGTTCCTGCTGTCTTCGATATACATTGCTGAGTAACAAATTTCCCCAAAACTCAGTGTCTTCAAACAAAAACCATTCATTGTCTCACGGATCCTGTGGCTCAGGAAGTCTGGTGTGGTTTAGCTGGGTCCTCTCCCGAGGCTGCAATCATCTGAAGGCTCAGCTGGGGAGGATCACTTCCAGTTCAGATCCTCATGAGCTGTCGGCTGGAGGCCCCTCTCAGGTCCTCACTACCTGGGCCTCTCGGTGGCACAGCTCATAACAGGGCAGCTGGCTTCGTCAGAGTGAGCCAGAGAAGGCAAGAGGGAAGGCATAGAGGATGGAAGTCAGGCTTTTGTAATCTATCTTAGTCCGTTTGGGCTTCTGTAACAAAATATCATAGACTGGGTGGCTCATAAACAAACTTATTTCTCACAGTGCTAGAGGCTGAGAAGTCAAAGATCAAGGCACCAGCAGATTTAGTGTCTTGTGAGGGCCCGCTTCCTCATTGACAGTCATCTTGTCTGTGTGCACATGGTGGGAGGGGCAAGGGAGCTCTCTCCAGCCTCCTTATAAGGGCATTAGTCCTATTCATGAGAGCTCCACCCTCAGGTCCTAATCACCTCCCAAAGGCCCCACCTCCAAACACCATCACATGGGCATTAAGATTTAACATATGAATTTGGAGGCGAGATACAGAAATATTTGTCCGTAGCATAACCTAATCATGGAAGTGACATCCATCACCTTTGTCATATTCTATTCATTAGAAGCAACTCACTAGGTCTGACCTTCACTCAAGGAGAGGTGATTACACAAGGACCTGAGTACCAAGAAGGGGGACCACTGGGAGCCCTCTCAGAAGCTGCCGACCACATCACCTTCGCCATTTTTTCTCGATAAGGATGGGGTGTTTTTGTTTCATGTTTGCAGAAGGAAGCAGAGTTGTTCCATGTAAGAGTTTACAAGAGATGGGGGAGAGCGCTGATGATGGAGGTGGATGGCGTGGATTCTGCCCTTTGCTCAGGCAGGGGTGAGGGCTGGGAGCCAAAGGGACTCTTTTCTTGAGAGCCTTTGTAGACCCTGAACACAAACACCATCAGAGCCCTGGTGGCAAAGAGAGGCAGGACGTTAGAACATGAGCTGCTCTCTGCACCTCTCCACCAAGTCTGCAGAGGACCAGGAGCCAGAAAGTATTGGAAGGGAGCAGCCTAGGAGCAGATCTTTCCGCTCTCACCAGAGGCATCTTCCCCGTGGTGATGGTGATGCTTCCTCGAGGGAAGATGAGAACAGTGAACGTTGACTGTTGGGAGTCAAGCAAGAAGAAAGTGAGGCCAAAGAGAATCTGACACACAGCACATAAGAGACATCAGAGAAAACTGGGGAGATTTAGAGAAGAAGTCTAACAAACTCCACATAAGCACATGCTGCCATTGCAATGTAGGGTGTCAATGTAATGTGACATCAGTTAGACTCGCAGGCAGTCAAGGTGACTGAGAACTGATTTCCACAGAGCAGGGAAAAAAAGGGAGATCTTTCTAGCACAAAGAGATAAGCTGAGAATATCCTTGCTTTGGATTTGGGTTCAGGCCTGGACCTTTTGCTGACTCTTGGCCCAGCACTTTGTTCCCCTCCTTGTTAGCCTGGAGGCTGGTGAAGTCAGCAACATAAAGGTGCATAAGAAAAAGCAAAACAAAATTCAAAAGGAAATATCACAGAAGTTACAATGTGTATCTGAAATCTCTAAAGCTTAGGCTAAAGCTGTCTTGGTTAGCGTGGCTTATTAGTCACATGAACCCATGCCTCCTTTCTTAATTTTCTCAACCAGGTTTTGGGTTTGAGGCGGGACCCAGTTACTAAGACTCCAGGTGGAGACAACTCTGCTAAGAGGGCTGAATCTCCCTTCACTGCTGGAATCTGGGGGAGCAGCACGTGTAGTGCAAGGATCACGTGTTTTGGTGTCAGACAAATCTGCTTTCAAATCCTCACTCTGCTGTTTATTAGCCATGCGACAAATTAAGCAAATGACTTCTGCCTCTCAGAGGCGGCGCCCTCCTCAGCAGAGTGAATGAGAGGCATTGTAGCTTAGTTAGTGGCCAGGAGTTCAGGTTCCAGAGTTAGAGTTCTGGTTCCATGACTGATGGCTGGGTGACCTCTAAGCTTCAGTTTTCTCTCCTGTTAAATGGGCATTAATTGTCCTGATTGTCCATTGGCTGGACACGGTGGATCACATATGTAAAGCACTAGACGTATGGTAGGTGCTCAGTAGCTGTTAACTCTCATTAACACTGATAATGCATCTTATACATAGGAAGGGCTCATGAAATTAATCCTTTCCTCCCCTTCCTGTCTGCCATCTACCCCAATGTGACCAATGTCTCTGGTTCCGGCACAAGCTGGAGTGTCATCTTCCCCAATCCTCATTTCATCACTGGGTGCTCTTCCTATTTTCTCATCCATCAGCTAAGAGCTTGCCCAATACTACTCCCCAGAAAGGTCAGCTCCTCCCACAAAGGCCTTTCAGGCAGCAACTTTGCACCCTTGTTGAAGGCCTGTTTGATCTAGAAACTTGAAATGCTACTCTGTCCTGCTAGAGTGATTGGAGTCAAAGGATCTTGGAATTATACACCTGGAAGGAATGGACATCAGTGATGATCTCCAAGGATGAGGAAACCAAAGCCCTGGGAAGGAGCAGTGTGTCCAGAGTTGGTACAGCCAGCGAGATCCTTCTGCATCCAGGGCTGTGTCAAGATTTAGTCAGCGACTTCTTCTTGCTGGCTGGGAAATCTGAGGGAATTGTGTCATGCTACTGTTGTTAAAACAAACCCCAAACCAAAAACCTTGTTATGGAGTCTAAGGAAAAATAGCTCAAAGCATTTATTTATTATAAAATAACTACTCCCACATGCTAAGAATTACTTTTAAGATTCTGAAATTAGGCAACACCTAGTCTCCTTCATTATCAACATCAGTGGAAGATTTATTATTTCAAACCAAATTTTGCTTTGTTTTGAAAGTGCTGTCTAGCATGCACACAATATTTACACCAGTAAACCCTGCGTTGTCTGTCCCTGACGGAGAGGGTTTGTGCCTGAGCGTGTTTGAGAGCCAACGTTTGCACTGATGGGTGAGGCCAGATTGAACAGGTCAACCTGTTCACCAGTGGTTCTTAAGCGCCTCTCTCCCATTGAGTGGAACTCAGCTTTTCAAGTAGTGTTTTGGACTGGCCATGACCTTGGTCTCACCTGGGTGTCTTGTGACCTCCAAGGCAGGTGCCACCATTCCCAGAGCCTGGGTTCCTTGCATCCTCTCTGGCACTGAGCCAAAGACGGTGAAGCTTCTTCTCTTGCAGAACACGTTCAAGATAGCGACTTGTCTGCATCTCAGCTGTTTGGCAGAGCCGAGAAGAATGATCAACGTTCTGAGCAAAGGTTCAGGGGAGGGCTCTCCTGCAGTCCCTCGGAGCTCTGTGAGGTGCCCTGTCACAGACCGTGCAAAGTTTTGATAGCAGAGTTTAGTCTTTTATTTCCTCAAATAAGAAATAATATGCTTATGATAAAATATTTAGACAGCATGGAAAGATATTTTTCAAAAATATCTAACATTCCACTTTCCAGTGATAACTACTACTAACATTTTGAATACCCTTATGAACTTCTTAAAATGGACACACACAAGTCCACAAAAGAGAAATTTTACTATATATCCTGTTTTTGTAATCATTTATTTCTCCTATACTATGAGGCTTTTTACATAAGTTTGTTATTACTTTTAATGACTTCCTGGAATTCCTTTGTTCTTTTTTTGACTGATACCCTCTTTAAGTTGTTTCCAGATTTTTTGTTTTAATAAATAATGCTATGACTGGTGAATATCCTTCTAAACTCCTTCCTGTAATTTGTACTCTCACAACAATTTTTGGGGTCACAAACATAAGATTGTTTTTCCAATTAGATTATAAGAGGGTAAAAGCAGCAGGTGAGGCTCACCAACAGTGAGATGGAGAGTTTTCTTTAACTCCTGAATTCCTCATCAGTATTCCTGGAACCTCACCTTCAACTTGGAAATCTGGCATGACTTGGTGGAATCAAGATAAAAAGAATCGCCATGACAGGAGCAAGAAATATGTAACTCCTTACCATAAATGGAAATAAATGGGAAAACAATACCAGTGTCAAAAATAACAAAGTAGGGGCCGGCCCCATGGCCGAGTGGTTGGGTTCGCACGCTCTGCTCCGTGGGCTCCGGGTTTCGCCGGTTGGAGTCCTGGGCGCAGACGTGGCACCGCTCACTGGGCCATGCTGGGGCGGCGTCCCACATGCCACGGCTGGAAGGACCTACAACTAAAAATACACAGCTTTGTACTGGGGGCCTTTGGGAGAAGAAGGAAAAATTAAAAAATCTTTAAAAAAAAATAACAAAGTAAGCAAACAAGCAAACGAGCAGGGGGGAAGAAAGATTTCATACAAGTGGTAGTTCCCTTCCTTTCGCTTTGAAATTAGATCCTCTGAAGGAAGAAACCTCATCATAACACTAGCACTCACACTTAATTATTATCCTAAATATGACGTCTTGGAAGTTCTGGATAATATGGTGATAATCTAGTCAGCTTTACACAATATGATTTCCTAACGCGCCACAAACATTTGGCCCTGTGGGCAACACCAGAGAATTCCTTTGAGAATATTAATAATGATCAGAAAATTAGGATTCCAGAAACAGAAAGATTCATTCATTAGACACAGAGAATAATAACCGAACGAAGTTTCTTTTTTTAAAAGTAGTTAGGTTCAAAAAAGGCTTATTTTTATTGTTTGCCTAAGAGCACAGGAAGATTTGATAATAGTAATAAAAGCGATGCCTGGGATTCATGTACAATTTTAACTTCCTAAACTCTATTCCCATGGACTCAAGAAGAATACAAAAGGACAGTCCTGGGTGGCTCTTTACATTTAGATAAGCAGAAAAATGCCATTTATGTGATAAAGGACTCAGGACATCCTTTTAGGGACAAAGCTGCTGGTCTCTCCGGCACTTTTCAGAGCTTAAGTATACCCAGAGATAGAGGCGGTATCTTCTGGTCCTCTGGAAGGAAGTGTCTGGGAGAGATTGGAGAGGTACTTCCCGCTGGGGAGAGCCTCTTCAGATTGCGTGGGAGGACCCATTTCAAGGCAGCTCACTATTCATTCTCTGCTGACACTTCTTGGGCTTAATCATGTTCCCCAAACACTGACACCTGTATGGTAAACACCTGATATATCAGGTCAAGCCTACAAAGATGACAGTCTGCTCTCCCAAAGACAGACAGAGAGAGATGCCAGTGTGTACATTCTGTCCTTCGCAGCGCGGCGTAAGTGCAGGTCTGAAACGGCCTTTCTCCTTTGGGCTCTCCCTGTCTTTTGCTTTGGCGTGGGTGAAACCATTGTACCAATCAGAGGCACATAGAGCCAGACACCCATTATCCCTTTTTACTTCCTCCCACCACAGATTCCCCCTCATCCCTTCACCTCAAGTACCTACCCGCCGCGCCTCCTTCCTCTCTTCAGATTCCTAGGAGCAAATTCCACAGAACCTTAGCAAGTCCAGGAAAACCTCTTCACACCCACTTCAACACGCATTTTTTAAATTCTCACTATTTTCCAGGCATTGTGCTAGACCCTGGGGACAGTGTCTTTTCTCAAGGCAATCTAGTTTGGGAGATAAGCACATAGGAAAATAATTTTATTATAATTCCCAGTAGACTTGGTCTGACGTATCAGGTTTTTACCATCTGGGTGCACCCCTTCCTGATGACAGTTTGGTCAGCTCTTCCTGACTGGAAATCCTAGGCTGCATTTCTCTATTTAGCCAGCTGAAGAGTTCGAACTTTATCTTGTGGGTAATCTTGAGGTGAACGACAGGTCAGATTTTAGTCATGGATCTTTCTGGTGGGGTGAGATGGATGTATTTAAGGAGGACAAAACTGGGCGCAAGAAGGTGTTTTTGAAGCCCATAGCACTAACCCATGAGAGAGACGATGTGTACTTAAGCTAGGGTATTACTTGTCAAGAGTAGGAGCAGATTTGAGATTTGTTTAGAAGGCTAATCAAAGAAGGTGGCTAGTTAGCAGTATGGAGGCGCAAAGCGGGTGGAATGAAGAGTGAAGGGCGAAGTTACCTGTAGCCAGGTAATGCAACCAGAGATGATGCTGCCACTACTTAAAACAGAAAATATAGAAGGGGTACAAATCAAGGGGGGGTTTTGGACATGCTGAGTTTGACACTGAAATCCAAACCGAAAGGAAAATGTCACAAGTAGGCCATATATAGCAGTCTAAAGCTCCAGGGGGAGATGTGGCATAGAAATATGGAATTATGCATCCTTTACATGTGAATAACTCCCAAAGCTATAAGGTTAGGTGAGCTCAGCCAAGAAAAGCATGGAAGGAAGAGAGAGCCGAGGACCAAACCAGGAGAACACCATCATTTAAAGGAATGGGAGAGGAAGAGAAATCCACAGAGAGGAATCAGAAGAAACTTAGTTCAGGAAGTTAGTGCAGAGCTAAGAAAGCAATTTAAGAAGCAGAGAGCAGTCAACAGTGTCAAATAAAGTAGATGTTCAATAATATGAAGAGTATTGAAGGTCCCTGACATCCTTAGGGAAAAGAGTAGCCTTGTGGGGACCTGAAACAGGGAGTGGGAAGGAATGGCTGGAGGAAAGCGAGAAATGCCAAAAGGAGGAAGACAGGGCAGAACTCTGCTTTCATGAAGTTTCGGTGAGAAGGAGATTCTATAAAGAAAGAGCAGTGAAGTCAATGGAGCTTATTTTTTTAGAGAATTAGATGAGATGGATTTGAACAATTTTATAAGTCATGGGGAAAGTAGGGGAGGTTGGAAACAGGGTGAGAGAACGCGAGATGGAAAATATGGATGGGAGGAGGGTTGAGCAAGTCCAGGAGGAAAGCTGAGGTCCAGGGTCCAGGGAGTTGTGTGACCTTGAACAGGAGGAGGCGTGCGTCATTTTGTGACCCTGGAAGTAGGCCAGGCGAGTGGAGGTGGGTGAGTTTGTAGAGAGAGTGCCAGAAGAGAGGGGAGCTCACACCCAGAGGCCTGTTTGCACCTGTAGCAGGAGGTCATGACCTGGATGACAGTGGAGGAGCCCGAGGGTGTGTTATCCTACCCAGAGGTGAGGACCCTGAGGACCTCCATTTAAGATTTGGTTCCACTATCCAGCAGAAATGAATTTCAACTCCAGAAAACTTGAGGGGAAAAGAGAAGATCTGGGGTAGCTCTGAAGGGAACTGGGAGACAAAGGTGAACAAGGACCAATGACATAATGGACCATCAGCCAGCGCACTAGAATGCAGACCCAAGTCGGTGGTCAGCCAGCCACCCAGAAGGAAAGAGGATGCTACCCCTTCTTCGAGGCTGGGGAGTGTGTGGACCAGCACACCAAAAGGATAGAAGAGCAAGGAGATTCAGCGCCCTCGTGAATGCTGTGTGTAGAGAACAGAAGGAACAAACCCAGCTGAAGAGTCTAGTACCCATGCTCCTCAGGAGCTTGCTTCTTATATTATAGGGTAAGAGTGTAAATAATTAGGAAATACATGTTTGTTTTGGTTTTGGTTTGTTCCGTTCGTGCCAGTGAGGCAGAGTTAAATTCATTTTCATAGGTTGTTGGAACTGGAGGGTAGAGAGGGAACAAAACATTCCGCCGGCGACCCTCTTAAGGGTCGGCATCAAGGACATTCCGTGCCGTCCTTTGTAATGCATTCCAGTGGCTCAGTCCTCATGGAACTTTCATCTGAATGTCAGACTTCAAAAGGGCAACGTTGAAAAATTATATTATAGAGTTCAAAAAGAAAACGAGAAAGAGAAGGATTCATTTCTTTTTCGACTGCTTCAAAATTCTCCCTGCGCTTCCAATTGGACATGCCGTTCTCCCCCGCCTGAAGGCACGTCAGAAAACCATTAAGCGGTTGGATGTGCTCAGTTCCGTGTCTATTGTGTTTCTCCCCAGCCACAGCTCCATTTTAGAGGCCAGTGTTTTGGAGGTCTTCTTTTCTGGTATGCATGTCTTTGCACACAAATCCACATAAATGGTGGTAGAATATGTATCTCTTCCACGTGCTAGTCAATTTTTATCTTTAAGAAATTCTTTCAAAACTTGAGGAAGAACTAGCGTTATTAAAATCCAGTTTCCATAAACAGAGTGAGTTGCTAACGAGTCGACATATATGAGTGAAGTCTAGTGACCTCATTTCTGCAATAATTGTTGAATTTCGTGATTTTGTGGTGGTGGTTGTTGGTATTCTCTGCTGAAATCAAGGAAGATTCTGAATTTCATTTATCTTCACAACACTTCCAGCACCTCTCCACAATATCACAATATCAAGTCAAGATGGTGTTTTTCCTGGGGCCGGCCCCGTGGCAGAGTGGTTAAGTTCACGTGCTCTGCTTCAGCGGCCCAGGGTTTTGCCAGTTCGGATCCTGGGTGTGGACTTAGTACTGCTCATCAGGCCATGCTGAGGTGGCATCCCACATGGCACAACCAGAAGGACCTACAGCTAGAGTATACAGCTACGTACAGGGGCTTTGGGGAGAAGAAGAAGAAGAAAAAAAAGAAGATTGGCAACAGATGTTAGTTCAGGTGCCAATCTTTAAAAAAAAAAAAAAAAGATGGTGTTTTTCAGACTTAGGGGATTAATACAAAGATTTGAGGCAGAGGCTTTTCGTTTCGATGTCTCCAGTGAGAGATGCTTTTTGCTTCCAGTTGGTCTAATCAACACATGAAGTACTTGCGTCTTTTAGGAGCTGTGTTATTGACTCTTGTAGCTAAAACCTTCGTCTCCTTTTTTTTTCTGATATTATCATGAAAGTAGTTGTTTCTGTGCTCCAGAGCTGCAAAAAATCCCCAGAGAAAGTCATGTCCTTCTCTACCAATTTGTCCTGGCTCAGGGCTTATTCCAATTATTTATAGACAGTTCTAAAGTTGTCTGACATATTTATAGTAGAAATTTCCTACAGTTCACTGAGATTTCTTTAATTATCTCTATGCTGACTTCTATCCCTTATTATTAACTGGACAAGGTAGGGAAACTAGCCTTCTAATTGCATTTCTAACCAGTCAAACTTGGCAGAATTCTCAGACCTCCTAACGGTCAAAATTATCTACCATAAAATTGTCATCTGCTTGGTTCCCCAAGGTATAACTCTGGGAGGCAGTTCTAGCGTCAGGCTCAAAGACTTGTTGTTCAGTACCCTAGGGACCAGAGTTTCTGCACAGCCTGAAGATTCCATGTGAAATGGATAGAGCGACCCAGTCAGGGGCATCAGATCAGCTTCAGAGTCATTCATTCATTTATTCATTCAGTAAATGTTTCTTGAGGACCTGCTATGTATAATGGAGAGCAAAACAGAAAAGAGACGTCCCTCTTGGGTCAATCACACTTTTAGCTTAGTATTTTCAAAGTTGAAGTTCACGTCCACTTCCTGAGCACCAGCTCTGTGTCTGACGTGCTGTGAAGCGCTAGACACGCAAACATTAATCATGCCACTTGTCTTCCAGGAGCGTACACTTATAATCAGTATCCTAATTTCCCAATAGTTTTTAAAATTTCAGTCCCTCTTTAGAAGGGAAAATAATTCATAGTGGTGTGCTTGGTGGCCAATGTAGTTTTGTTTTATCTTTTCATCTTCATACCTTCTAACAGGTCTCTATGAGACTGGAGAAAGTTCTGATGGGAATGCAACAATTTAATTTCGACTAGCAAGAATACATACTCGATGATTAAAGTTTGGATCTGGGACTAGAATGTTAATTTTGAAGACAGCACTAACATGACTTCTTATTAGATTAAACCGAGTTTAATTAGATCAGTCATCTCAACATAAAGAAGGAAAATCCATTTTCTTTAAAATGTGGCAATTTCTAGGAAACTGGCCCTGTAATCCTAAATTAAAAGCAGGTTTCTACAAGTTGGATTCATGCCTCTTTTAGCTCTTGGTATTGTATTTGGTCTGTTTGGTTAGTTAAATAATGGTAACAGAAGAAGACAGGATGGATGATGTTAAATAAAGGGAAATTTAAGAGAGCAATTATGGCATTAGGCTGGGCCAGAAGGTGAGGGTTGTAAGTAATAAGATATCTCCTTTTTAAACAAAGTGCTGTGTCTCCGTTTGGCATGACCCTTTCTGGATAAACTGTGTATTTTATCTTAGTCCCAGAGGCAGGAGAAAGTGAACTCTGAGGAGAGTGCTGGGTGAGACATTTATAGGTTCTAAAATATCTTATGTGAAGTTGCTTAACTTCTTGTTTTAAATGAAGGTGTTAAAATTCCCGTGAAATAGAATATTAGGATAATGAGAGGAGGTACAGAAGGCTCAGCAGTTCACTTTCTATGAGCCCAATGCATGAATGGTCTACCTGATTATCCAGTGGACATCTTGGATGAAAACAACATGGGAAAAACCTCAAGGCAAATGAGCCCTGGAAGCTTTCTGTTTTATTTGAAAGACATAAATAATGGATCTCCGTTGGCAATTCTGGAAGGGCTGCTTCCAATGTTGAGTGAAATGATTACTCCTGGAGAGCCCTTTTATGCCCAAAACTTCAACAGAGGAAGGGGCCACTTTCCAGAATGTTGATGAAGAGAGAGACAGAGAGAGAGAATGGATTCTACTTAAAATTTTCTAGTTGAATGGTATTTTCTAGCTCATCTTTAAAATGTCATCTCTCCTGACTCTTCATTCAACTGAAAAACTCAGGCTAAGAGATCTTGATTGAATTTTTGCTGGTTTATTCTATATTCTAAGTCATCAAACGACCCCTTGATGCCTTGGATCTCTTGGGTCAATTATTTACGCCCTTCTCAGGGCTTTTCTTTATAGCAACAACTTGTGTAAGTTGCATACAAGTTGTATAACGTATACACTCAGCATCAACTTCCTGAGTAGGGACCACTTGTTACTTATCCATAATATAACTAACTCATTAGGTGCCAAAATTGGATTAAAGTCTTTACACAAATGTTCTTATTTAACCTTTAAACATTAAGCCCATGAAGTATATACTGTTATTATCTCCATTTTTAGAGTTGTGGAAATGGGCTTAGAAAGCTTAAATAATTTGTCCAACTTTACAAAGCAAGTTGGAAGAGGAGCTACGATTGAAATATGGACAAACGGACTCCAAAGCCCATGCTTTTATCCACTGTGAATTCCTGCCTCTAAGGTCTCCAGGATGTTCCCAAAGTTGAACTTCAGTTGCTCTCATTTATAATTCAGGAGAAGCCAGTGAGGTAGCTCAGAAAAAGTCACCGAGGGTTGAAGCAGTCAAGTTGTCATCAGCCCACCTAGTTTGGGGCAACTCTGAGTCTGGAATGCATGCCTCCTGAGGGTATTTATTGGTTTATCTCCTTGAGCTGTGTTTTGCTAGACTGAACTCTGGAGTCTCGTGTATAGTCTTGGTCTACACATTGTAAATCAAAGCTGTTATCACAATTGATTATGAATCAAAGCATGTCTTTGCCTACAGCTTCTTCTTTGCTCTTTTCAGAAGAGATCAAACCAATTTTCTCCACGTCCCCTGCTGCCTTCTCTGGGAGAGGCTCCTCTGCTGATGAGTTGTGGATGCCTCCACCTGAAAGAGATTACCCTTTGGCCTCAGATCCTCCTGGCCAAATCCCATTCCCCTTGTGAGGTCCCTAGCAGATGTCATCTCTTCTACAAAGAATTTTCAGACTCACTTCCCCTCCTCATTTAGCCATATCCTACGTCAACCAGGTAAAATAAGCTCCATCTTTTCCAGGCTTTCATAACATCTTGACTGTTACTTTCTCGTGGTTTTCTTCGTGTGTTCTATACACGTTTTTCTCTCCTGTTCTTAGACGGTAAGTTTTCTGAAGACCAGAGCTGTATCTCAGTCATCATGGAATCCTCCATGGTATCTGGACCAGTTTCCTTCACTGTCACAGTAGGTACAGTCAGTATTTGATGGGTGACAGAATTCACATACAGAGTGAAGGAAGAGGAACTCCCACTCTGGATCTCACTCTCCCCCGCCTTGGTGGCCATCTTCCCATAACTGTTCTCCAGATGACGATGATGCCTAATGAGACAGACTGGCCTCGTCTGTTGTGTTAGGTTGCACATGTGCTATGATTCCCTGGGAACAGAGATTATGTACCCTTAATGAGAACTCCCTCAGCCTTCACCACAACTCCTGCTCAGTCGTGGGAAGCACACTTTTGTTTAAGTAGCTTTATCCTTCAGAAATCAGATATTATCTAGGTGGCCAAATATTTCATTATCACCAAAGACCAGCCCTCATCTTATCAGGTTAGTACAGAAATATTTTATTTGGAGGGCCATTTTCTCTCAATTAGGAGCAAAAAATCTCATTTCACGTCTTTTCTTTGAAGGAAGAAGCTTTTAATTGTTTTATTGAGAAAAATCTCTTTCCCCTTCAAAACACGAATTAGTTTTGCTTTTTGGTCCCAAATGCTAAATATCAACCCCTCCCTCCAGCTCTACTATAGATCAAAACAGAAATTTCTTGCTGAAACAGGAAATATTCGATCCAGTTGAGCTGGCTGGTCTCACCATCTGGATGGTAGAGCCAAACAGAGTTCTGGGCCTCAGGTGAACCTACAAACTTGGGTTGATTTGGAGTAGCTCCTCCACTGCACTGGCATGAAACCTGCCTCTCCTTGCCATGTGTTTCCCACTGGTACGTGGCTTAAGAGGTTACAAGCGGCTGATTACTAGACATATAAAGAAATCAAATAAGACAACAGCAAGACAGATCTTTCTTCTCCAACGAGGTCAACATCCTAGCCATTGTGGCCATGCAAGGTCCAACAGCATTCTCCACAGTGTTGAGGTTTTGAACTCAGCATGTTGATGGATTTTAAAGTCATCAGCACTATCCTGCCAGTCTGCATATCCCCAGATGCCGTGGCAGTTCTCAGTTTTCTCCTGCATTTTCTGAGCAGTTGTAGAGTGTCGTAAGGACAGCTGTCCTGGTTACTCCATCTGGGGGGCAGCTTTTTGGCCACGTGAATGTTCATTTAGCCATTAATTCAATCAATAAATATTTACCATGATCGTAGACTGTGCCAAGTGTCCCAGGTGCTAGGGACAGGAGGAAGTTATTGTTATCAGGGTGATTTTATAGAAGGGGAGAAAGCATCAACAAATAAAAAAATGAATGACTATAAGTCAACAAGATAAATGCTATGAAATTCTTCCAAAGTGTGTGAACAAAATAAAACAGGGTGACTTGGTAGTTACCTGTTGGGGAGGGCAAGGGAAGGAGGCTGTTAGATTGTCAGAGAAAGTCTCTCAAAGGGGTACTGTCAGAGCTGAGATCACGCGAGGATCAAAGGAGCCAGGAGCTGCTGCTGGGAACAGATTTTAGGAGGAAAAGAACAGACGCAGGGGGAACAGTTCAGAGGCTTATTGGAGCGGTAAGGTGAGAGGGGATGGTGGCTTGGTTGAAGGTGGAAGAAGTGGATGTGGGCACAGAGACAAAAATAGAAAGGTGGTTTCTGTTTCCTGAAGACATCTCTGCAAAGAGTCTGGAGACGCCAAACGAGTCGAAAAATTTTCATGATGGATCTTCATCACCAACACAATATTAGATCTGTCACCTATTTTTCTAGGTTCGTAGACCAAATCACTGACACACAGAAAATATCTTATTTTAGTCCTTTTGAGGTACCCCTCTCCCACCCACCAATTCTATGTAGTCATGCAGATCATCTTGGAAAGCAGGATACTTGAAAGATGGAAGGGGTGGGGAAGAAGCTCTGAGTGAAAAATCCGTCTCAAAAGGTGGGATTCTACTTATATGATATTCTCAAGTGACATAATTAGAGAGAGAGAGGACAGATCAGTGGTTTCCAGGAATTAGGCGACCAGATGGGAGGGTGGGACTGTACAGGGACAGCATGAGAGAGTTTCTCTGTTGTGATGGAACGGTTCCCTATCCTGATTGTGATGGTGGTTACACGAATCAAGAAATATGTGTGTGATGAAATCTGATGTAAACAAACACACAATTGTTATATGTGAACACCGGTGAAACTAAAAGTTTTGATCACTGATGATGAATATAGTTATGTAAGATGTTATCACTGGGGGACCCTGCGGGATGGGTACTTGGGGATTCTGTACTGATTTTGCAACTTTATGTGAATCTAAAATTATTTCAGAAAAAATTCAAAGTATGAAATTAAAAATCATAATGAATGAATAATGCATTAAATGTCTAAAAAATGCTGTATTATGTCATCTTTATTAATCGTCAAGTTTTAGTATACAATAAAGATCTATTATTTAAAATTAATTTTGAGGATTAGATTAGATTTTCTGACGTTATGAGAATTCCTGGGTATGCTTGTTGGTGACTGGAAAATGAGAGCCAATTTGAATTAAATGCTTTATCCAAACAGCATCAAAAACAAAATTAGAAAATTCTGGGTTTTTTAACAGCAAAAGAGCACATTTAATCTAGAATATTCAAATTCAGAGGCAGAAGATAGATTAGAGCTTACCAGCGGCTGGGAGGAGGGAAAGATAGGGATTTATTTCCCAATGGGTACAGAGTTTCTGTTTGGGGTGACAAAGATGTATTGGAAAAAGATGGTGGTGATGATTACACAACATTTGAATGTTATTAGTGCCACTGAATTAATTGTACACTTAAAAAATAGTTAAAATGGCAAATTTTATGTTATATATAGTTTATACAATGAAAATATACACCTCCCCCCCACAAAAATAGTACATTTACTTTGACCCATGGGTGCATTTTAATATGTTTTATAGGATATGGGGTAGGGATCCAAAGTCAGGACATCTAGCTCTTCACAGGTATAAAAATGACCTTGAGTAAATATAGTATTTAAATGTCTGAAAATGGATGATATTATCTAGGGAGAGAAGGTGGGGGAGGAAAAGAGAGGCAGATGGAGTCCTTTTACAGCCACATTTAGAATCTGATAAAGAGCCATCTAAGGAGGGTGGACAGTAAGGCCCAGTGAGACAGAGGAACCTGGGAGAGTGAGGCGTCCAGAAGCTAAGAGCAGTGGATGTTTCTAGAGGGCCTGAGTGGTTGATTGCTTTCAATGAGGCGGAGAGGTGGAGAGAAATGAGGAAAAGGACCAGAGAGAGCCTGGTGACAGCGACCAGAGCAGTCCCACTGCTCTCTGCACCACTGTGCAGGGCAATCACCTCAGTGGATTGGATGGCGGTGGATTGAAGAGTGCGCGGGACGAGCAGTGGAGGCAGCCCGCTACTGGCTAACTTTTAGAAAGGGGGAGCCAGGTGAGGAGATATATCAGGTTCAGGAAGGGTGGTTGTTCAAAGGTGAAAGATACCAAAGCATGTTTGTGTCCTAGTGCCAATAATCCAGTAGAGAGAGGGTTAGAGATGATGCTAAGCCATAGCAGTTACTCCTAATGCTTGAGGGCCCCCAGGAGTCACCCCTGTCACCTGGCTCCCTCCTCCTGGGAGCTGAACATCAGCAAGACCCTGGGCTTCAGCTCCCTTTGGAAATTTGCAACCCTTTGTCCCTTCTCAGTCCCCAGGACTTCAATTCCTCCAGGATGGTTGACATTCTTTTCTTCTCAAAGCCCACAGCTTTCATCCTCTTCCTTCCAAAGGTCTCAGGTTTTTGAAAACAAAGGTTTGTTATGCGTCCTTTTAGCGTAGAACCCCAGCTCTCCAGAAACGAAAGCTCTGCCTATGCTCTTGGGATGGGGAGGGAAATTCCCCTCTATTCTGGAGCAAAGATCCCACAGACAGCAATGGAAGACACACTGCGTCAGTTTATTTCCTCTCATTAATGTTTTAATAATTCACACGCCACTTTTGTGTAACTTACCTTGTTACTTAATATGTTATTAACATTTTCCTATGTCACTAAATATTCACTTACTAAATATTCATTAATGGCTGCATATTCTTTCATGTTTTGGACATGTCATGATATGTTTTACTGATAACACATGGTTGGATATTTATTTTCAAATAAATTTAAATTTTTCCACGGTGATAAATGATACCACAATGTTCGTTAATCCATTTGTATATCTCTGACTGTGCCCTTAGGATAATTTCCTAGATGTTAAATTTTGGAACTAAAGGATAAAAACATTTTAAGCACTCAAGAAAACATTGTCAACAGAATATAAATTGGGTGATGGCTAATTTCTTTGGGTACTTCTGTTTTGTCCATCCTGCTATTAAAATGGTTTTGCCTTCCCTGGGTCCTCAGCCTGGTCTCTTTGATTAGGAAAGAGGAAAATAGTATTTGCAAAGTTAAAAACCTGTGGCTTTGAGTCTGCAGCCAGACTTGAACTTGGTTAAGACTGCGGCCATCCTCTCTCCCAATGGAAAGGAAAGAAAGATGATGAGTCTTCTTGGATAACACCAATTTTTCTTACTAAACAGTAGGATGAGGTAAGTGGACACAAAACAGAAACATACGGATAATATTTTCCTGGAAATATGCAGGGGTTTATAAAATGAAAGGAAATGTATTTGGAAAGGTGTCTTGAGGTTTTGTGGCAGTAAAAATGACTTGGGATAGTCTTGGAAGGTGTCTAGAGATATACAGCATTAATCAACACATCAAGAATGATCAACAAAGACACATCTTCAGGTCTGGAGTCACAAGTAACAGAATGATGACAGAATGCTGACAAGTTTACAGAATCTCCCCTGTGACTCATTCTGGGCCACCACAGTGCCACTCTAACCAGGCAGCTGAGCAGACACTCGCTGGCAGGGAGCTGAAAGAAATCACACAGGCCCTCCTAAAGGGAGACCCGAGAATGGACCAGGGAAAAGATTCAGAATTTAGAAGGCGGTGTAAGCGCTGTACTCCTTCAGATGCCACGGGCTCTCTCTTCTCCAGTCAGTAGAACCATGGTGATGTTGGCTAGAATGGGAAGACCTGGGAGAAATCCTGGACCTTATGAATCAAGCTTCTCAAAATCTGTCTATAAAAAAGGGAGGTTGAATTTAATTTCTGTTCCACTTGTTTCTATTAATCTGTCCTGCACTTATGCCACCCCAGGGAATATCATTTACTTGAAAATAAGTACACATCATCCATTATTTCTATTGGAACTTTAGCCACTGGATAAACCAGAATATGTTTTTGTCATTAAACACTTTCACAGAGTTGGCAAAAGAAAACAAAATATAGCAAAACAAACTTTCCCCCAGCCCACACACACACCCCAATGATAGCTCCATTATTTTTAAAAGCCCCAGAAATTTCCACCAAGCCAAGCCACTGGGCAGAATGTTTGAGAAGAGACCTCTAGAGTCAGAGATGTTTTGAGAATTAGTTGAGTTAATGCCTGTAAGTGTTTAGAATTATCCTGGCTGACGGTAAGTGTTGGCTACAACGCAAGCTCCATGAAAGCAAGGTCTTTGGCTCTCGCCCACTGAACAATGACAGTGCCCAGGACAAAACACATGTTGAATGCATATTGTTGCTCCTTTTCATTATTGCAGATTTTGTTGGCAAGCTCTGAGCAGCACGCACAATCGTAATGATATTAACAATAACAAATATTTATTGTCTTACTATGTGCAAGGCACGGCGGCAAGAGCATTATGTTTCTTTATCTCCTTGATTCCTCAACATAACACTTGTGCTATTATCCTCCTTTGATGAATGTGGATTCTGAGATCAGGAAAGACTAAGAAATTTACTCACATCCACACAGCTAGTAAATTGACAGCCTGGATTCAAACCTGGCGGTCTGGCTCCACATCATGAAATAAAGTAATATTCCCTCAGGAAAATCAGTATGTGAAAGATTAAGATGTTGTGGGAGCCCGATTTTATGAGCCAAATTTGGAGGGTCTTGAAGAAATAGTTAGGAAGATATTAGCCATCTCTCTCCACATGGTGGGCTGGTATTGACCCTTTAACCTCTCCGTGGAGCCAAGCTATTGCTAAACCCTGGGTCCTTTCTACAGGGATCCTGACAACTCAGCTAAACTCCCTCACTTACATTTTTAGCAACATTTTAGCATACATTCTTTCTTTCTCATCTCCTCTTTCTTCAGATGCACAAGTGTCTGCAGTTTGGTGTGTATATCTGCATATGTGCTTAACCATTTAAAAGCAACTTTCAGGCATTATGATCATTCACCCCTAAGTACTTCAGCATGTCTCTCCTAAGAATAAGGACATTCTCCGACATAATCACGCACTATTATTACCTCAAGAAATCTAACATTGAATCAATAATATTATCTAATCTATAGTTTATAATTTCTAGGTTTTTTTGGTCCAGGATCCAATCAAAGGTGACTGATTGCATTTATTTACCATGGCTCTTTATTCCCCTTTAATCCAGAAAATTCCCTTGCATTTCTTTTTCTCTCATGATGTTGAGAGTTTTTAAGAATCCAGGCCAGTTGGTTTGGGGCAGGTCATAGAATTTGGATATGCAGAATGACATGGAATTTGGGCATGTCTGACTGTTTCCTCTTGATTAGATTCAGTTTATGTATTTTGTGGGGAGAATATCACATGGGTAATGTTGAATCTTTCTCAGTGTATCACGTCAGAAAGCACATGAAGTATGTTCTATTATTATATTTGCTAAGTTTAATTACTCATCCAACAGATTTCTCCATTGTGAAGGTAACTTTTCTTCTCTGTAAATAATTAATATTCTGAGGGATAGCATTTTGAGACCCTGTGACTATCCCCTCCCCAACAACTTCCATCCAGTGACCCTCTATTGGTGATCTTTCTCTGAATCAATTATGACATTTGTAACTGCAAAAGCCTCACCTGCATTTGACTTTTTAGAAGAAGGATCATTCGGGAATAAAGCTCAGATGAATCCTAGCTCTTTTCTATCTGTGCCTGGGCATCCTTCTACTCCCTTGCACATCTGTGGGGAAACAGAGCTGAAACCTTAACAAAATCCACCAGGATCTCAAGCTGCTTTTGCATTCAGAAGTTTTGTAACCAAGCAAACGAGCTCCAGAGTTCCACGTCATGGCTTGTGGAGTTACCACAATATTTTCAACACAAAGACGCATTCTTATGTATCTATCAGTTAAAAAAAATTACCTGTGGAATATTTGACAAAGAAGGTGCTCGTGATCAACCAAAGAAGGCTGCTGCCGCAAGATAAATAGACCATTATCCTGACTCACCCTCGCAGTCCATCTGGAGTTAACCACTACAGATAAGGTAAAAAGTGGTCACAAATTAATATGAAATCATTTAGCAAAATACACTCTCTCTTTCCATTGTCTCAGTCTTATGCAATAAAAACACATGATTTCAGACACAGAATTGCTCTTCCTTAGCGATGACTGTGATGAAAGAATGAAGGTGGGAAGGCGAACCTGGTTCTAGGGTTATAAATCTAAGAGGGGAGGGGAGCTTAAAATTTCGGTCTGAAAGAAAAAAAATAGAAAACACAAGTCTTCAAAGAAATTCAGAGTTGTTATTCCACAAGATGAGATTTATCTCTGAGAAGCAGGGGCAATCGTCTGATCAAGTTGAAGTCCTGGGATTCAATCTTCAGTCAAGTTGTTTTCAGAGTTTTTCTTTTAACCAACTGACTGTCTTCTGTATCATTCTTTTAAAAAAATAGTGCAGGTCCAGGAAGTTTTAAGAAGACAATTTTCAGTTGGATGTCATTTTCCTCTCCTCATGGTTCTCAAATTCAGCAATTCCATTCGTTTGATTTAATTCAACACTTTTAGTGTGCCAATCACTAGGTTTGGTGTTGTGCATACACATATAGCAAGAAGAGAACCAAAAAGGTTATTGAAGCAAAAACTGATGGCAATGGGTTCTGCCTTCTGGGGAAATAGCCTAATTCAAATTGCGGAAGATGGGTCTTGGGTTTAGGAAAACACCTTGTTTACTGGACCCTCTTGGGTAGCAAAGGTGAGCTCTCACCCTGGCCCCAGCTCACTCACTGTGAGTCTGACCCCAGAGCAGCTTCCCACCCAAAGCAGCTGCCACTGGCAAAGGTGGCTGGAACAACAGCAGATGTGACCCTGTGAATTATTATTGCTCAGAGTCCTCCAGCTTTCTCCATCTTCCTCATGCAAAGTGCCTTGAATATCTACGGAGAAGCAGACATTGTTGGTCTTTCTGGTTTTTTCTTTCTAAGAAGAGAAAATAACAGTGTCCCAGCAGGCCTCCTGCTGAGATTGGAGGTTCAGAAGCCCGAACAGATAAATCTCATGGAGAGACCCTGAGCACTGGAAAGAAAGCAGACATGCCAAAAGAGCCGTTCCTTTGAGTGACTTTGCCGCTGCAGCTGTCACCAAAAGACTCAGTAGGACAAGACTGAATGGACATAGAGACTTTTTTTTTTTAATTGAGTTAATGATAGGTTACAATCTTGTGTGATTTCAGTTGTACATTAATGTTTGTCATTCGTGTTGTAGGTGCACCACTTCACCCTTTGTGCCCACCCCCCACCCCACCTTTCCCCGGTAGCCACTAATCTGTTCTCTTTGTCCACATTTTTAAATTCCTCATATGAGTGGAGTCATACAGAGATTATCCTTCTCTAACTGGCTTATTTCACTTAACATAATTCCCTCAAGGTCCATCCATGTTGTTGCAAATGGGATGATTTTGTTCTGTTTTGCAGCTGAGTAGTATTCCATTGTATATATATATACCACAGGAACATAGAGACTTTTTCAAGCACCAAAAGCTATAGCCATCAGTTTCAGAATATTGATGAGAAATTGATAGATAAATATATAGATACATAGATAGGTACACATGCATATGTATATATTATACACATGATATATACTACACCCAAATACACATGTTTGTATATTTAACGATAGGAATAAATGTGCATAGTTTATCAATACATATGGTTTTAATCTGTATTCTTTTGTTTTATTTACATATTTTTTTATCTCTTAAGAACAATAGTCAAAATGTTGCACTTGAAAGCTAGAAAAGTTTGCAATTAACATGAACTATAAAGGTAGAAATTCACAACATTCTTTTTGAAAAGACCATAAAGACATGAGATAGAAATTAAAGTAGTTAGTTCAAACACGCTACTCAAAGGGAACTGTCAGTACTCAGTGCAGACAAGGAAATAGTCGGACAACTAAATTTATTCATTTAAAGATTATTTATTGAACACCTACTCTTTTCTAGGCACTCTGCTAGTGGTGGTGTAGTAAGGTGAATAAGACACAGCAGCCCTCAAAGATCTCACAGTCCAGTTAAGGAAACACACATGAACAGACCATGTAACACCACGTGGTGAGGGACAAGGTAGAGAAACGTAAGGAATTATGATAATACCAGGAGGGAGACTCTCACCCCAGCTGGAGTGGGAAGAGGCCTGGGGACAGAGACAATGTTCTGAAAGACTTCTAGAGAAGGTGATGCCTGAAGTAGGTCTTAAAGAATGAGGTGGAACTAGCCAAGTTTGGAATGGGGTGAACATTCTAGGCAGAGAAAAACACAAATACACACACACACACATGCAACCACACACCTGTGTCTATAGGAACTCACGAGCAGGCCCAGCTGAAATTCTCTAAGCAACTGAGGAACTTTTAAGATGAGAATAAATAGCAATAGCTAAGTTCTCTGTAAGTGCAGGAGGAGCGGGGCCAGTGGGGAGGAGATCGAACAGACACACACAAGCACTATCTTCTTTCATTGCTGAGAACCTACGGAACAATTTTCAATGGAACATGCCCACCTCAGAGACCCCCATTATGCTATCTTTTGGTTGCATTATGATGGGTTGTTGTCAACCTCAGTATCCTTCGGAGTGAGTCTAAAAAGGGATTAAATTTACCCTGAATTCCCCTCCGTCATCAGTATATCTCCACTGAAGATGCACTCTTTCATCTAATTAAATGGTAGAAGCTGGGAGGGAAATAGCTAGGTATTACTTCCTTAATTTCCCCACACTCCCCACAAACCAGCCACAGAAGATAGTAAACACTGTCTATGTTAAGTCTCATATTTGCCCATTCCTCTCTGAGATGGAATTGTACAGTTAGTCAAGCATCAAATCAAGAGAATGGGGAAATTGGCATCCCCACAAGAACTGTAAGGACAATCTCAGACCCTGAAATCTCAAGTAGGATTCTAGCTACCTCATTCTAACATTAGCCTAATAACAATACCAAAATCGTAATAACAATCAACATTTATTAAATACTTCTACTACTAAGCACTTTACATAGATTATTTAATCTTAACTAAAATTCCATGAGGTATATAATATTATCCCTCTTCTGTGTATCTAAAAAATGAGGTTCAGAAAGGTTAGATAACTTGTCCGGTGTCACCTAGCTAATACACAGACAAGCCAAGATTCAAAATTAGACGTGTCTGACTGCTCTTTGGCCACGTCTTTTCATCATTCAGTGGCACTATGGAGAGCCAGAAGACATGCTACAGAAGTTGTCCAACACTTGGAATCAGAAAGTTGGGGTTTGAATCTAACGATGCCACTGACTAAGTAGGTGACTTGAGTCTACCAATTCTCTCTCATTTGCTTGCTTTGTATAATGCAGATAATCACTTGTATCTCGTCTACCGCTGTAGAGAGTTGGGGGATTCAAATGACAATCACATGATATATACAAGTATTTTGTAAACCAAAAACTTGAGACAATTCTAAGGTCTTATTATTTATAAAGTGAAGTTTGCTTTACTAACAGTGATGATGAAGAAAAATTGTAAAGAAGATTTGGCAAATGAAATGTATTCTAGCAGACCTTGGTAATCTCAAGTACTTCCGAAAGGGAAGCAGAGAGGATGTCACTGGTCTCCAGAAGTTATGAAAAAGCAATGCCAGGTGTGCAATTTCTTGAGCTGGTTTGCAATTTTTAAGATTCTCTGTTATACAGATAATCATACAAAATCACTTCTAACAAGTTGTAGGAAAGTTATGTTCATAAAAACAGTAATTGTTATAATCTATCATGAATAATTACACTAAAATAGAAATATACATTAAGTACTTGTTACCATGAAAAAGAACAAGAACTATTTTTCAATTCTGAAATTAAATTCAACTTAACTCTGGATGACTCAGCTGATTTCCAGCATACACTGAAATGAGTAGATTTTGCTTATGAGATGTCTGGTCTCAACATAATACACTTCTGACCAGGGGGGTTTAAGCAAATCAAAATGATGCTTGTTTTTAAAAACTTTGAACAATTATAATTTCCCTGGCAAAAGAATAAGTACTGGTAAGGTGAAAGCCTTGTCATTCAGCAAAAATGCTTGTTCAGATGTCAAAAGATGCCAGTCATGCTAGGTACCATTAGTATTACAACAAAAATATTGGTACAAATAAATCTACTAATTTCCTTATCATTGTTGGATTTGAGCTGAAATACAAGTCAAAATATTCTACTGAAGCCAATATTTGAAACTTTTGTTCTTGTTCTTTTCAAATAAATCATGGAACTGGGAGGATTTCTTAAAAATTTTAATAATGATAATAATTATAAAAACACACACTTATTTAGAGTTTACATAGAACTAGGAACAGTTGTAAATATTTTACAAATATTGGTCTTTTAAACTTCTCAATAAGACTGTATGTTATAGTGTATCAATTAGCATTTACTGTGTGACAAACTGCCTCAAAACTCAATGGTGTAAAACAATAATCATTTTTTAGCTCACAACTCTACTGCTCAATAATTCAGGCTAGGATTCACTAGATGGTTCTTCCGGTCTTGCCTGGGCTCATTCTTGCATATGTGCTCAGGTGCTGTTTGACTGAGCGCTGGCTGGTCTAGGATAGTCTCAGCTGGGATGGCTTGTCTCTGCTGTGTGTGATCTCTCATTCCTGAGCACGCTAGCCCAGGCTTGTGCATGTGGCGGCTGCGCAGGGTTCTAAGAGAGAGTGGAAGCAGCCAAGGCCACTTAAGGCTTAAGCTTAAAACTGGCACATAGTCACTTCTGTCATATCTTATTGTCCAAAGCAAGTCCAAGTTTCAGCTCAGTGGGAAATAGATTTCACTCCTTGATGGAAGGCACTGCAAAGTCACATTGCAAAGAGTGTGGATCCCAGGAGTGAAGGACTGTGGACATTTCTGCAATCTCCTGCAAGTAGATACTCTTATTATCCCCATTTTACAGTGAGGAAACAGACTCAGAGAGGTTATAAAACTTATTGAGGGTCACACAACACCTGCTTTTCATTTCTCTCTTTGGTCACAGTTATTTCCCTGATACTTTTGGAGGAGAATAAATATATGTATTGAGTGATATTCAATTCTGAGTTATTCAGGATATGTATCTGAGTGATATTGAGCTCTGAGTGATAAAGAATTTAAACAAGATTGAAGCTGAACTTTAAAGTGAATTTGCAAGGTTAATTCAAATTTTGACCCCAACCACTGAGAACACACTAGCACATAGGAAAATGGTATTCTTTCTTTGAGAAGAAGGTTAATGCAGCAATTTATCATGCTCTGAAAGGAGTGAAGTTGGTTTTCCTTTTAGTGTTAAGAAAAACTAAGAAAATCCTGCCTTCTGCCTTTCCCATATATCACAAGAAAATCTCATGACTCTTTCCTTTGAGATGGAAAACAGGGTTCTCCTTTCCCGGACCTTCTGAGGCGTTGATAACACTTTGAGTATTTAAACTGGGGTGGGATGCTACGACCCTCCCATAACTCAAAGCCTGACATCAGGAGCTGCAGGAGAATGGTTGCAGGGTCCTGTAGGCAAAGAACAGATTCAATGCAGGGAGCTAAACTTCTAAACCAGGCCACCTTGCCTAAAGGCACTGGCCCTCCTGGGGCTGGTCCAAGCCAATGAGGTGGTCATTAGAGTCATGGGTCACCTCATGGCAGGGATGTGTTCTGAGAAATGCATAATTAGACAATTTCATCATCGTGGAAACATCATAGAGTGTACTTACAACGCACCTAGGCTGTATGGTGTACCCTACTGCTCCTAGGCTACAACCCTGTCCAGCATGTTACTGTTCTGAGTACTGCAGGCGATAGTAACACACTGGTAAGAGTTTGTGTTTCTAATTATATCTAAACATGGAAAAGGCACAGTAAAAATACAACATAAGAGATAAAAAATGGTACACCCGTATAGGGTACCTACCATGAATGGAGGCTGCAGGACTGGAAGTTGCTCTGGATGAGCCAGCGAGTGAGTGGTGAGCGCTGTGAAGGCCGAGGGCAATTGGACACTACTGTAGCCTTTATCAACACTGGACACTCAGGAGAGACTAAATTTATAAAAAAATAAAATATTTTTCTTTCTTCCATAATAAATTAACCTTAGCTTACTGTAACTTTTTCACTTATAGACTTCTTAATTTTTTAAAGCTTTTGACTCTTTTATAATAACACTTAAAACATTGCACAGTTGTACAAAATATATATTTTTTCTTTATGTCCTTATTCTGTAAGCTTTTCCCTATTTTTAATTTTTTTAATTTATTTTTTTGCTTTTTAAACTTTTTTATTAAAAACTAAGACACAAACATACTCAGTAGCCCAGGCCTACACAGGGCCAGGATCAGCACTATCATCGTCTTCCACCTCCACACCTTGTCCCACTGGAAGGTCTTCGGGGGCAATAACATGCATGGAGCTGTCACCAGCATCACAACAAACATGTGAGTAATGCATTGCACTAAGATGTTACGACGGTGTGAAGTCACTAGGCAATAGGGATTTTCCAGCTCCATTATGATCTTATGGGACCAACATCACGTATGCCATCTGTTGCTGACCAAAACATCATTATGCGGTACATGACGGTGCTTGGATAAAGAAACTCATGGTTAATTTAGGGCAGTTTTTGACCCTCCGTAGGTTATTTATCATGAAGCTTAAAACATCTCCATACACTTCAACACAGTGTTTGACTTAATCAGAGAAACCAATATCCAAAACGTTTAACTGGTTATTTGGGTAATGTTATGGGCAACTTTATTTTCTTCTTTATGTTTTTACTTAGTGAACTAAGATTTCTCCAATAAAGGTGGTTTTTTTTAGTCAAGAAGATTGATCCTGAGCTAACATCTTTTGTCAATCTTCTTCTTTTTGCTTGAGGAAGATTGTCGCTGAGTTAACATCTGTGCCAAACTTCCTCTATTTTGTATGTGGGATGCTACCACAGCATGGCTTGATGGGTGGTGTGTGTAGGTCCGTACACGGGATCCGAACACGCAAACTCTGAGCCACTGAAGCGGAGCACGTGAACTTAACCAGTGCACCACCAGGCTGGTCCCCCTCCTTAATTCTTTAATAACCTCTCTCTGTTGGTGCCTTACGTACCACCTTTTTGGAATGGTCTATTTAGGCAATTATCTTCTCCACTAGCATGTGAGTTCTTCAAGGGCAAGAACTAAGCATCCTTCATACTTGGATGCCTAACACATCCAATGTGTTAGGACAATGCACCAGGACAATGCCCGGTGCATAGTAGGTGCAATTAAATAGTTGCTGACTGAGTGAGTGAATGAATGGTGTGATTTACTGATTTCCAATGGAGTCGGACCATCCCCAAAGACAGGACCAAAAGAGGAAGGTACAAAACAGTGGCTCGCCTTCCTGTCGACTGGCAAACTCACAACTGGGCTGCAGTACCGGGCAGGGGACTGTTGGCAAGGCTGCCCCATAGCTCCAGGGCTGCCGGCACAGACGGAGCCTTTCTGGCTCCTGGTACCATTAAGGGCGGGGAGCTCGCAACTTCATGGTACAAAGTGGGGAAGGCTTAAGAGACTCATCAGGCTTCTTAGACATCAAAAAGCTCTTACAAAATAATATTTTGATGAACGAAGGGTAAATTAGTAGGAAACGTGGATTAGGAGTCCCAAGGGGCCAAGCGTCTGCCTTTATGTGGTTGGAGTGTCTCAAAGCGGCTCCTTGGAGTCTCACTCGCAGACACACCAGGGCTTCCTTTCACACCACCGGGCAGGCCAGGGAGGTTTCCGCTGATCGCGGCACTGGAGCTTTGCACCAGAGTGACCCAGGGCCCCAAGCATGTGATAGGACCAGGTTCTCCAGGAAGTTTCCCTTAACGCATGGCTTCCCTAGGGGCCTGGGGGCAGTCTGTTCCTCATGGGATCAGAACACGGAGCATTCAGTGAGAGCCAGTTGGAGAAGACGTTTCAGGTTCTGCCAGGGAAGAGATTTGACAAGCTAAAGTGAATTCAAAGACATAATGAGAAGGGTGTAGAAATCAACCTGGAGGAGCTGACTTGTAGAAATCTATGGGAGGAGAGCGACTGTGACATGCTCTCCATCTGAGACAGTTTCAGGTCTCCTCTCTTGGGCCCATGTGTTCATCAGCTCCCTCCTTGTGTATCTGCCTCTGACTTGCTCCCGCTGGCCATGTACTCCCCAACACTCTTGAGAGCCTACGGGAGAATGCCACATCTTGCCATTCAAGGGAACTGCCTTTTCTTACCTTCCTGACAGGAGGTTATCTAGTTTTTCTTGACTTCTCTCATTGATGAGAAGATCACTTCCTTACAGGGCAGCCCATTCATTTTTTGAACAGTTCTAATCATTAGAAATCTGAGCCCCTATAACACTGACCATGTGGTCTTGCTCCTGCATCCTGCAGAAACACAGGTTAGGTCCAAAGGACGTATCCATATGATAGACTTTTGACTTCTCTGTGACCCAGCATCCTCTCTCCGCCTGTTCCCCTGAATTGATGTCTACACCCTTCACCCTCCTGGTCTTTAAACTCACTTTAGCTTATCAAAATCTCTCTAAACTATACCCCAAGCTGACTGCTGCTTTAATGGAGCAGCTGTGTTGCTAAAAGGCTTCACATTGCTATTTTTCATCACATTCTATATGGATCACCTCAATGAGAAAGAGGTGGCAGTGGTGGTGGTGGTGGTGGTGGGAGGGAGTGGTTAGGAACTAGTTTCAGGCTGCCGGCTAAAGTTATTTGTTTTCAGCAGGAATTTCAATAACAAAGATATCTTTGTAAGCTTATTTTGTTTTTGCACCTGAACATAATAAACAGAGTTATCAAAACCGGAGTGAAAAAAGAACACTAAACGTTGAGCAAATCCTGAATTGCATGTAAGCTCAGATAAAAATCAACAAATGTTGAGGCCAGAAAAGTAAATTGCATGAGCTTGACAATCCCCTGTGGAAAGCAACGTGCCCTGGGCCACTTGCTCCAGGGGCTGCTTCCCGGTCAGGACCACGCTATTAGCCAAAAGCATATTTGTAAGTCACATGAAGTGAAATGCTCCGTAATGAATGCTCCGAAATGCTCCGAATGACTTCCTATATCCAATTCCCATTATGAGAACTTGCCTAATAGAAAAAATTCTGTCCATCAGCTGTGATTTGACCATCAAGAGATACAGAACCCATGACCTTCCCCATTCAAAACACTTTTCTATCAGTGAAGACCAGTTTCTTCGAGGCATGCCCGCTCTGTCATTGTGTAAAGGGCAGCGGCTTTGAGACGCATTGGGCAGAGCTCACTGCTCCTCCCCTGCTTTGTCCTGGCCCACATTCCATCTTTAAGTATTGCCTCTCTCCTTGTGGGAAGCACTGTCTGTGCCATATGTTGATAACTGGGAAAACCATGAGCAAACTGAATTTTCATTTGAGGTTAAGTAGTGCAATCATTGGAAGTTATTTCTCTGTGTGAATGGGCTCAACGTACAATTTACCAAGTCTGGTTTGAAGCTCTAACTGCAAACAGAAATAGGAATTGCTTTCACGTGCTTCACTGAGCAGCATCTCAGAGCCCTGCCAAGTGGTACAGTCCAGGGCTCCCTCCCATAGCTTGTCTTTCCACAGGCACTAAAAAGCAGCCAGGTGGGCTCTCAATCTCCTATTCCCATACTTGGGAAATTAAGGTTCTGGTTTTTGCAACCACATGCATTATGTATTTCAGAAATCGGGGATAACAAAGGCAAGTTATGACTTGAGGAAATGGCACCAGGATACAAAATGCATCAACAGCAACACCCACCGCTTCGCTGGAGAGAGGTCTGCCCACATCCCTCATCCTCCAGGACTCTCTTTCCCAGCACCCAGGAATCCCGCGCACTCTGGGCCCTGCCTGAGCCGGCACGGCCCTCATCTCCCATATTCTTCTTTCCCATTAGACTCGCCGGGACCACTCTGGAGGCCTCGGCTTTCCCTCTGGACTGATCATTCCACGGCTAAAAAGACACAGCGATAAAGATGAACACGCTCTAAAGTTAAGTGTTGCTTTAATCCTCCTAGGCTGCCCAGCACACCCTCCCCCAGCAGCCAAAGCGCTGCCCCTCTCTGCGTTTGGACGTGAAAAAGAAATCCCTCCCCCACATTCCTCCCGTGGGACAAAAAGCAGGGATGGGAGGGAGGATTCATTTCAAAGAAAGAGTGAGAGATGCAGCCCTGAACCGCTGTCACTTAATCCGTGACGGCATAAAGCAGGCTCTCTTCTGTTTACTGGACACTGATCAGAGATAGGACGACAGCCAGGGAAGAGGAAACGGGAATCGTGAGAACCAAACCAGGGGGCTTCTCTCCCAGGCTAATATTATTATGCCTCCCTTATATTAGTCGTGGGAGTGATGAAAGCTGCGCTCCCGGCCTCAAAGTAAGTCTTGGCAATATTGTACAGAGGGTGCCGGCAGCAGAGAGGAGGAAGGAAGCGTGCTTCTGACCCCGGCAGGGCCCTCTCCCTGAGGCCGCAGCGGCCTGACGTGCTGGGAGCGGGGGCGCCCATCCACAGAGGCGCTGGGGATCCGAGACACCGGCCTCCATCTGGCCTTTGCCGCGGACCATGGTTCTGCGTGGGCAGGCTGCAGTCTGCAAGCCCCAGCTCCTTCACCTGGAAGTCAGGGGTGTGGCCTAGAACCAGAGACCATCTCTGGGGGCCGGCGCCTCCTCCGCGGCTCCATCTTCCCATTCAGTCATGTATTCATTCATTCATCCAGTATTCACTGGTCTTGGGGCCTGTTAAATGAAAACATTGGACTACATTTTACTCTCTGCTCCATCATGCTTGTTATTCTCCTTTCTAGATATTGAACGAATACTGAAAGTTCCTGGGCAGTCAGCTCTGAGTGCCGAATTTCGAACCTAATCACCTTTGTGGGTCAAAACATTTGGTAAAATGAAAATTTATTTCTGGAGAGAAGGATGGCACACAAAGTAATTGCTGTCTACTTCAGTGGGAACTAATTCATAGTTTTAGTTCCAAAGATAGTTGAGTTCTGAACAATTGGGAAAATCTAATGGGAAAGAAGAATATGGGAGATGAGGGCGGTGCCGGCTCAGGCAGGGCCCAGAGTGCGCTCGATTCCTGGGTGCTGGGAAAGAGTCCTGGAGACGATCACACTGCTCTGCGGGGCCTCCAGGCCCTGGGCAAAACCAAGGACAGTATGCTCCCTCCAGACGCCCCAAGAGGATCTGTGTGCGGCCAGTTGTACTGGGAGGTTTCAGCCGGGTCTTTTTCTGCGCTTATTGCTGCGTATAAGAGAATAATGTCATCTGGAAAGACCCATGGGCCTCATTTCTAGACAGGAAAAATCCCCCTTATTATCTTCTTAAATTATTTCCTGTAGGTTCTCCTCAAGTCAAACCACTAAGCTCCTGCTGATCCAGTTCCCACTGACTCATGGGAGGACTGCCCTCAGAAAAGGAAACTCAAGCCCCCAGAACTTGGCACAAAGTGAGTTGGGTTTCAGTCCAGGCTGATTGCACCGAAAATGGAGGCACTTTCCCTCAAAATGCTGAGAGGAAGTGGGTGTGGCAGGCTTGCTGGGCCCCTGCCCTGCCCTCGCCCTGCTGCCCAGCCCTTTTGGATGGGCCACGTGGTGAAGCCTCACTCTCTTTCAGCAACAGGCGAGCCGAACTCTCCACCCTCTGGGATAGGACCGGCCTTTGAGAGCCCTGTGACTAATATCATCTAGTGTTTCCGTAACACCTTGTCCTTCTGCACTGTCGTATACATGACCCCACACACATATACAGGGCAGGACCAGTAGCTCCCTTTCACAGGTGAGGACACTAAGGCTCAGACAGCTGAAGTGACTTGATGGATTCACATGGCTAGAAACCATGAGAACAGCCACGTGTGGGTTCAGATGGCCGATCTCTGCAGAGATTTCTGCACGGTGCCCTAGGCCACGTTAAACCGGGAGGACTTTAAGGGCGGCCCCTGAGCTTCACGCTTATCACAAGGCTCCTCCCAGCAAGGATGGCCTCCCCTGTACTTGTCATTTCACAGACACTGGGTGGGAGCCTCAGCAGAAAGCGTCTTCTCGCAGGAGCCAGCACCTGCCCTCCAACTGCCTTACACTCCCAGGGGTGTCTTTGGAAAGCTCGCAGATCTCCAAGGAAGGGAAAAGCAGAGAGACCACTGTTAGGACAGGTGGGGAGACTGTCGAAGCACTGGCTTGGGAGGGAGGGCAGGGCAAAGAGGGAGAAAGATCAGGGACAGGGCATCTGGAACGGCCTCAGATAGTTCCAAAGTGTAGCAAGAGCTGATGTTGTCTCCTGCTCCCCAATTCGCTCTTACCCTTTCTCCTTTTCATAAATGCTTAGCACGCTGAAGGCAGCAGGATAGGTCCTCAGGCCATGTGTGTTAATGGGTGAAGTCAGAGTTCACCCAAGGGAAGACCCAGGAAACAGTGTGAACCCATTGGTGCTGGGAAGCCAGCCCCTGAGGGGCCCTCCCACAGGAATGCCGCAGATCATTCTCGCTCTGCCCGCTGTTCTGGTAAGCTGAGGGGTTTGCTGTGGTGGCTCCCCTACCACCCCCTCTTAGGCAGCATTGCATTCCTGTGACTGCGCGTCTTCCTCGAGGCCACCTTTAATGTCCATGTCCCCTCTGTAGTACACAAGTGTGGGGGGTGTGGCTTGCCCCAGGCTCTGTGCCCAGCTCTGAGTGACCCACGCCTCATTGTGTTAGAGGAAAATGGGCCTTTGTCTCTGTTGGTTTCTCTGTGGCCACTGAGCAAGGTTGAACAGCCCTTTCCAGAGCGTTTGGGAGCTGGGTGCTGACTTGACTCTTCCTCGTGCTCACGCTGCTTCCACAATCCGCAGTTCACCCTAGCGAGCGAACATTCAGCTTGCGGGACACAGAGAGCCCAGCAGCGCAGACCAAACCCAGGGAAATGAACCGATGGGGGTTTCCTCAGCTTGTCCAGTGTTTTTATTTTGATTTTCTTAGGTTTAAAGAAGCCCAAGAGTTTGTTTTTACAAGCTTCTCTACCATCATCTGTGTGCTAGGGCTCTTTGAAATATGTTTCTGTGATAAAAATCTAAAGAGCTAAACTATAATCAAAGTTAGATATCTGCAAATAATCTGCAATGTAAAACCAGACACCGCCACGTTGTTTACCGTCTTCTTTTCCAAATCAGGGCAAAGGGGTGGCTTTTTGCCAGACTTTAGGAGAAATGTCCATTTGTTGAATTTTTTCCCCACAATACATTGGTGCAAATTAAATATTGTATATTACAGTGTATATACAGGCATATGTTTGTTCTGTGTTTTGTCTTTTCAAAACTGTATTCTTAGACTTCAAAGTGGTAGAAATTATTTCTAACTTAATGCCCTATTCTTTATCTTCGTTTTAGCCATAATGTACTGTCTGGGTTATTTTTCTAGGTTTGTTTATTTTGCTTTCTTTCCAAGCAAGCAGGATGGAATCTCAACACTGGTGCATTTGGAACACTGAAAAATAGGTCACGCTTTAGAAGTTCCTTATCCGTACTAATTAGAGCAAAGCAGAGTCATTGATGATTCCAGGCAGCCAGTAGGTGGGGAAATAGGCAGTGACCTGAGGCTTTGGAATGTGTTTCTGGTTCTGAGGTTCTCTTTCAAATGAAGTGAGGAGGCCACCCCAGCAGAGCTGACGGGAGCCCAGGCGCTGCCCTGCACCTCCATTGGGACCCCGCTTCTCCCCTCTCTGCTGGGCTGAGGGGGCCAGTTCAGCTACTTCTCAGCCCCAGCCTAAGAAAAATCTTCATTTCTTCCAGCCTCCTGAAATCAGGGACTTGGTAAAGGTTCCTGTTGACAAAGGGCCTTCTCAACCTGCAAAGAGTAAATGGAGACTGTCGTGTTGGCCAAAAAGTGACGCAGGAAGAGTCAATAGAGAAAGTATCAAAACAGATTAGTCGCAGTGCTCTCATAGTACTCATGGTACTCAAATAGAGTCCTCACAGTAAGGAGGCAGGCAAGCCATGTTGTAGCGAAGGTACTCTACGGAGGGGCCCCACACGGATAATCGGGGGCTAGAGAAGGAACTGCTGGCGGCTGTTAAAAGATTAACCAAAGGTGTCCTGTCACTCTTCTGGCTGACCTTTGAGCTGGGAAATCCTGACCCACTTCTCATCCAAAGCGCAAAGAGTTGTACCCCGCCCAATATTTCCCTCACTTTAGTCACCTGTGTCCCACATACATGATCTTTGTCTTACCTATGTACATGTGTCGCTTAATGGGATACTTTCTGAGAAATGCGTTGTTAGGTGATTTCATCATCATGTGAAAACCATAGAGTGACTTATGCAAACCTAGATGCTATAGCCGACTACACACCTAGGCTGTACGGCACTAATCTCATGGGACCACTGTCACATACACGGTCCGTTGTTGACCAAAATGTCACCATGTGGTGCATAACTGTATCGTCTATGCCATTACTTTTTAATATTTTTAACATCATAAAAATGTCTGGAAACAAATATGCCAAAGTAAAGGTGGTTAACTCTCAAGAATTAGGGATTTTCTTCTATATTTCACACTTTTATTTCTGTTTATAAAGTAATCGCTTTTCTTGTTGTTGTAAGTTGGTGTCCTCATAAGCGAACTTTTAAGAATATTTATTTTACAATTCCAGACACACCAGTAGCTAGTTAGTACTTAGTACTTACTCTTTATGATTTCATTAACTAAAATTTATATTTGAGTTAGGAAGTTTGTTTTGCACGGGCACCTCCTAAATTCAAGTACTCGCAGCTGTCACCATGTGACTGCATCGTGCCTGGATACATGTGTCCACATGGCTTTGGGAAACCTGAAATGCATGGGGAGCCCATTTCCCCTAATTTAGATGATTTTGCTCGAGTCCCACATTAATAACAACCACCTCTTGGACAGCACTCTACAGTTTGCATGGTGCTCGACATTGAGCTTGATTTCATCCTCACAACAACCTTGGCGTGAGACCATCCCCACTTTGGAAGACTCTGGGCAGTTTCCTTGGGTCACACAGTTAGGAAGTGAACTCCCAATCAAACGCTCGTCATTGTCTCTCAGAGTCACTGAGAAACTTCACGTAAACCACATCCTCTACAGTGTATAAAGTCTGAGGTCACAACTGTCCCTCATCAACCTGGACTACGCCCCCTGCATCACGAGAGCCACCTTCCTGGTGCACTGTGATAGCCACAAAGAGAGAGGGAAAATCCCCTGATTATTTTGGAAAAAACTGACCCTAGATGTCAACCTGTCATTTAAAAAGGGAGTATCTTTATTTTTACATCATTCTAATTTAATTAACGCGTGTCAGTAGAATGCCAGTTCAACTGCCATTCCAGCATGATGCTAAGTGCCATGAGAAATTCATGAAAATTATGACAGAGTCCTTGCCAAAACAGAGCTTCCTATTTACTTACCAATTCTGAGCTTCATAGACCTAGATTTAGACTCTATTTAAAAAATGATCAACATCAATAAATAGGTGGAAATATGGTAAATTATCTGAATATTTCCAAGTACTTGTATAACATATCTAGATATTTCTCATGGCTTTTTTCTCTACTAAGAACATAAAGTCTGGCTTACAATTCATGCTTTCTCACACAAGGGGCAGCCCCTCCCACTGGCCAGGATCTGATCTTCTGAGGTGGGAGCCAGTGCTGATCAGTCTTGATAAAATAAGGAGGAGATAAGGCACGGGAGTGGACACATGCAGGCATTAACCAAACAGTCCCTTCATTCTGGAAAGAAGGGATCAGGGTACACATTCTGGTGCTGTCAACCCTGGCCATGGCTCTTATGGAGAGTGGCTGAGAAGGCGTGGTGTGGGGATGAGGGAAGAGTCCTGTTTGCCTGGGGAGTCCTAGTTCTGAGCATTTCAACTGATTGGCTGAGGACTGTGGACTTGCTTTACTTGATTTGCTACCTAATGTCTCTGGATCTCAATTTCATTAGTAAAAAGAGAAGGTTGGGAAAAACGATCTTTGAGTTTCCTTTGAGTTCTACGGCCCTGTTATTCTAAGTAATCAATCAGTCAAGAAGTTAGCCAATCAGACCACGGGGTTTGCAGAGGGTCTGCACTCCATGACGTTGGTTTCTATCAGCTCCACATGAGAAGTCTTGGGTAAATAGGTGTACACATGTACGCACACACACAAGTGTGCAGAAATTATTTTCTTACCTGTTCCTATTTTGTCCCGTCCAATGATGGCACTCTCACCCTTGGCCTTTAAGAGTACCAGAAATCTCTAGTGTGGGGAGGAGTGTGAATTATTTTTCTACAGGATGGTGAGGAGACTCCTTTGGCTGATCCCAAAAGGCCACAGGGTGACCATGACTGATGCCGAGCACATCTAAACTGAAGGGACCCAGCCAAGGAGAGGGGCTTGTCTGCAAGTGCCGCTCAGCTGGACGGCACAGGGCAAGGCAGCTTTCTCCCCGGTGCCTGCTACGCATGGTCCGTGTTCAGGCTGGAACACAGTTAGTTGGAAGTGACTTTTATTTCTGCCCTCCCAGACCCAGTGAGAAACATCAGGAGCATTTATTAGCCACGGGCACAAGGGCCCCTGTGCAGGTTAGCCAGAAGTCAAAACCTAAGAGACGGGGTGCAGGTAAGGCTTGACTGGAACACTGGACACAAGCATTAATTAAAAACACTGGTGCCCTTGACAGAGCCAGCTTGTATAAGCTGTGGGGGCCTGTGTTCACTTCATAAAGCTGTTTTATATGGTATTCCTGGCAACAGCTGGACACTTAAAAAGAAAAATAAAAAGAACGTTATTGCTAGCTCAAGGGGGGAGGACATTCCCTTCTCAGCAAGTCAGCCATCCAAACCCCCCTCCCCTCTAAAAGTGCGAGGATGAGGCTGGCAGAGCAGCATAGCTCTGCCTCGACAGGTACTCCGAGGAAAGTCGGTCAAGCTTTCTGAGTCATAGTTTGCTTGTCTACAGACACACTAGTATCTGCCCCTCCTTACCTCCTGGGGCTGTTTAAATAAAGCAGAGAAAGGGCCTTGACAATTATCAAGGAGTATGTGAATTCATGGGCATCCTTACTATTTAATTCTCAGGCCAGAAAATCCGGGATAACAATGTTGAGAGAGGTTAGAGTAGTGATTCTCAACTGGAGGAGATTTCCCTCCCCAGGGGATATTGGCAATGTCTGGAGACTTCTTTTGGTCATCATTTTGGGTTGACTTGGGGTGGGGGGAAATGGAGGTGCTATAAGCTTCCAGTGGGTAGAGGCCAGGGATGCTTCTCAGCATCCTACAATGCACAGGACAGTCCCTCGCAACAAGGAATTATCCAGCCCAAGATGTCAGTAGTGCTGAGGTTGAGAAGCCCTGGGCAGAGGCATCCCCTAAATATGAGGCTCCTCCAAATCCACTTTCTGCCTAAGCTTAGCCTTTTCAAGGAAACAAAAAAGTCCAGTTCCACAGCTTATAATGATGGATCAGGGAAAATGAGTTGGTCAAATGGCGATAAAGCAATGGAGACTCAGCCGTATGCCCTAGTTATTAAACCACTGTCTCCCAGCCTCAATTCTTGGCTTTTGATGCTGGGGCTGGGAGCTGCAAGTTACATTTCCTTTTTGCCAGTTGCAGCCTGCCTAAGTGCTGCCAATAGGGGGCGCTTGAGAGAAGCTTGATGAGGAAGAAGGAACATATTCATTCCTCTGCTTCCTGTTCCTGTCAGTGTTGCCCGAGCCACACTGCTTCACCCTGGCTGCAGCAGTCCCTTCCAGTAGCCATAGGAGAGTCCAATTTGCAGTATTCCCAACACCGATAGCCTCTGTGCATCCCCTGAGAAACAGCTTAGCCAGCTGGATGGTATCCTGTTCTCAGAGATCAGAGTCGCAGGTCCGTGGAGCCCTCCTCCAAGCTCTAAGTCTTAATAATGTCAACCACTTCCTTTGTGCCCGCAGCCCCAGGGCAGCAGTTACTTCCTCCAGTTTCTCTCTCCTTAATATCCAAATGTTCTACGTTCAACTTTTCAGTTCTTCAAAACATATAGTTAACAATTCTTGATAGTAAATTCTCTCTTTGACTAGCTGATATGGTTTCTGGCTCCTTGACTGGACCCTGGCTGACACAGAATGAAACACAATCTTCGCATCACAGTGAGAGGGAACCCGGAGAGGCCCACGTCCCACTTCACTCCAGCAGGAGCCCAGACCTGCGACCTCGCACAACAGCTTTCTCAGTGGTGAGGGGTGTGGGGACTTCGTTCCATTTCTTCCTGGGTTTGTAAAGAACATTGTGGTGAGTGTCCCCATCGATGGTGAAAATGTATTCTACCTCATCAAAACAGAGTTGTGGGGTTGAGTTGGAGTAAACAAGAAAGCTTGTGAGTTTTGGGGTCTAAAACTGATTCCCCTTGGTCTCCTCTGGCCAGTGGTCCAATTTGGACTTTGCCAAATCATCAAGAGAAGGGACCTCAAAGTGACCTTCCAATGGTGATATCCATGTCCAGTTATGCTCATTGACAGTTGTTTGTGTCTTCTCCCTGTGATTCAAATGCACTGGAAGGAAATTTTGTGCAGAAAATGAAGGCTTCTCTCCAAAAAATGGTTTAAAAAAATAAGAGGAGCTGGCCTGGTGGCACAGTGGTTAAGTTCACACTTTCTGCTTCGGCAGCCAGGGGTTCACCAGTTCAGCTCCCAGGTGTGGACCTACTCACTGCTTGTCAAGCCATACTGTGGTGGCGTCCCACATATAAAGTAGAGGAAGATGGGCACAGATGTTAGCTCAGGGCCAGTCTTCCTCAGCAAAAAGAGGAGGATTGGTGGCAGATGTTAGCTCAGGGCTAATCTTCCTCAAAAAAAAAAAAAAAAAAGAATCTGTGGTAGAAAAGCATCCATTTGTCAGCTCTATAAAGACAGGAAGAAATGGCCCAGCTTGGAAACACAAATCACTTGGTTTATGGGAAGAAACTATGAGATACCTATCTTTATTTTCAATGAAGTAAATATTTAAAAAAATATACTGCTTGTGTATATTCCTCTGTCCCAGCTGGAAACAGTAGTTGCAAAACAGTCCACCAACAGCAACTGAGGAATTGCGAGGAGACAAAAAAGAAAGCCACGTTGCTCTGCTCTTGTACAGTACATTGCCAGGAGTTACTGCTTTCCAGCAGGATGAAACGAGAAGGAATTATGGCCCTGGGGGATGTGAACATGCAGCTGTGTCATTCCTTGAAGCCCAGAGTAGCCAAGGATGAGAAGCTGTAGCTCCCAAGGCTGCCATCCCACCAGCCACTTCACCTGTGGTTGGGACAAACTCATGGCCATCGGCGACAGCTCCGCCGAGTACCCCCAGGATAGAAGGAACAGAGACCACCTTGGAGTGTAGAACTTGGAGACTGACATTTTTCCTCCCTGGACAACTCCCTCCCTATCCCATAGGGATTTCTCTGATTCCCAAGGGGTGGGGGCTGGGGACCTCCAGTTGAGTGATCTGGCAGATGCCAGATGACCCCAGTTATCAGTAGGCATATACATCTGTGGTGTGTACCTGATAGAAAAGCAAAGCTGTAGAACTGAGCCTGTTGTCAGTCCCTCTGGGCTCCTGAGATACAGCAAGAGGGCGAGAGGATGTGTGTGTGTATGCATGTGTGCATGCATGCATGTGCATTTCATGTTACAGCCAGAGCTCTGTCAAAACTCTGGGCTCGTTTGCTCTCCTCACTCTTCCTCTGCCCCACCAGAGCTCGATTCCTCAGGCTCTCTGAGAATCATAAGAATAGAATAGTCTCCCCATACACACACACATCACCACGTCTGGTTACAGGCTTCTGTTATTGTTTCCTCAATATTGATCAAGAGGAAAAGCTCTCCTGGGGCATCGGGGGCTTCTCTGTCCTCTCTAAGTGAGCATCCTAAGCAGAAGCCTAGTACCCAAGACAGACACTGCTATCCTCCTCTTTTCGTCCCCCTCATGCTTCTGTAAGGATGGTCTAGAAGTCAGAGAAGGTGGGCTGGGGATGTGGGGAGATTGGGGGGCGCAGGGATTGGCCAGGAACAGTCTCCCTACTTTCTCTCCTATCAAGGCCAACCACTGCCCAAGGCTAATGGTAGGACAATCCTGTGCTCTCCTGGTGAGGCAGCAAACCTGGGCCCCTCGGGGCGATCAAAACTACCCTCCTGCATGGACTGACAGGCCTGCTTGTCAGGTTAGAGCTCTAACGGCTTAGCTCCTGTGAGGTTGGGAACATAGATTCTCCCGGGTGCCTATGCTCAGAGACCAAGCAGGGCTCCTGCTCTCTCCAAACCACTTGGCGCTCACCAGTTGGATAGCTTCTGCCAAGCCCGTGGCCAATTTGGCAGTTACTGTGAAGTCTGGGAGACCACTTCTCAGACATTTGGCTCCAGTTCCACCCTTTCACCACCGAGGACTGTGGCTGGTGCGTGGTGGGTTCATGGATCTCCGCTTGCCCCTTCCAAGGTCAGATGCCAAGTTGCACTCCAAATAGAAGGACATGCATGCAATCCCTTAGCCCAGTCTCTTCCAGGCTCCAAGACCCCTGCACGCTATTATCCCCATGACCTCTTGGTCAATACAAGCACTCAGAACAAGTTAACAAATATGTAAACACACTTTGGTGCTATGGTCTCAAAGACAGTTTGGACAGAGTGTCTGTAGGTGAGGAATGTGCCAATTCTTTATGAGGGTGGAAGGTGAGGCAGAAACGTGGTAGAGTAGGTGTTATGATTCTTAATTGCACATATGAGTAAACTGAGGCATAAAGTGACTCAGTGACTCCAAAATGTCAATTAATTACAAGAGGAACCAGGATTAGAACTCAGGGCTCTTAGCTCTCGGTCCCTCCTCTTTCCATCTATGTTGCAATTTCGGCTTCCTGAGTTATGTGATTTTTTTACTTTTATATCATGTTGAACTGGAATTGAATTTTCTTTGCATCAGGGGCTCAGGGACCCATTAAAATTGTATACTCAATTTGATGTGCAAATGCAGAAGTGCATTCTTCTTGCGAGAGGGTCTATAGCTTTCATGAGGTTCTCCAAGGCTTCGGTGTAACCAAAAAGCTTGAGAACCCTGGCTTGTACTTATGATGGGACTCAGATCATGTCTAGGATGACCTTTTTATAGATTGTAAATAGGGAGAGGGGTCCCTCTTAATTGTCAAGAGTCAAGGTCCGGAGAAGATAGATGTGGGGGGAAATAATCATCCCATTCCTCAGAGCCAGAGTTGCTTAACTTGCCAGCTGATAGAAACAGTGGAGCAGCTGCTTTCCTGAGAAGGTGGTACATACGCTTAAAGCCCCACCGGTGCAGACTCATAGAAGCTTAGAACCTTGGATCGAGGAGCATCCTTGAAGATCATCTAAGGTGGAGGTCCATGAACCTAGCTATGCATTAGAATCACCTGGGGAAATATGAAAGCATACCATGTCTGAGGTCAACCCCAGAGATTTCCATTGTAATTGTTCTGGCTTTGGACTCTGGGCTTTGTATTTTTTAAAGCTCCTTAGGCGATTGTCATGTACAGCCAGAGTGAAGAACCACTGATCTTCTGAACTAGCAGTTCTCAACCCAGGTTTAACACTGAAATCACTTGGAGAGCTTTAAAAACTCCTCCTGCCTGAGCTCCACCCCCAGATCTTCTGACTTAGTTGGTAAGGGAAGTGCCAGGCATTGGGAATCCTAGGTGATCCTCATGGGCACCCAAGGTTGAGAACCACTGTTGGAATCTAACCTAAACTTTCTGCTGTGAAGAAACCCAAGCCAAAGAGAAGTGGCCCAATGTCATAGAGCTGGGATCAGAGTCCAGGACTTAACCTCCAGTCTTGGACTCATTCTGTGGTTCCCCCAGTCACCAACAAATCCACCATGATGAAGTTACCGCAGGCAGTGCAGGGCACCCTGGGGGAAGGGAGGCTCCCAAGGAACAGACTTTCTTCTCTTTTGATTAACATAGAAATACATTTTTCTAGCTCTAATACCTCTGAGGCTGCCTTGCCAGCCTGAAATATGAGTGTGCAGAGCTAATAATAATTGCTTTTGCATTTAAGAGATTCTGGAAAGGGAAGTTTGTGAGTGGCTAACTTTTATGAATGTGAAATGATAGGAGTTAAGGGGTACAGATCCATCAAAGGGAGGGTTCTCACCTTTGGTTCTGAATCAGAACTGAAAACTTGTACAGACTTCCTTTGCCTGCCCTGCTTCCTGGAATTCTATCCTGCCCACAGAGTAATGCAACTAGTTCTCCTGCCTTAAAGCTTTGAGGACACAGATTACAGTGCGCATTTTGTCTTCAGAGTCTCCCTGCTCCCTCTCTGTCCCCTTTCTGTGCCCGTGTGCCCTCTCACAGTTGCCTACCTGGAGGCCTGTTCTAACAGGGAGGGAGAGAAAGCCAGAGGCTGGAGGCCCTTCAGTCGTCCCCTTCAGAGTCAGAACGCCATGTGTAAAACAGAAAGCTGGAAATATGATCTCTAAGGAAAATTGCAACAGGTCAAAGTGTTGGAACACCAGCCCCAGGCTCAAACATTTAATTGCTCTACATTATGACGGCTACAAGAGCCAAGTCAGGGAGGAGATAGAGGGCGCGATGAAGCTAATCCTAAGGGGCTGAGGGAACTTCTTACCTCTTCATTCCTCCATGAGATTTCTCAATCCATCATGACTCATTCAGCAAGCATCCTTAGAAACAAAGACACAGATGGATAATGACACCTCACATTTTTGCATTATGCTCTGCAGTTCACAAAGCCCTCTTCAAGTTTCATTTTTATTTCATCCCTACGCGTACCCCAAGGCCAGCATTGGCATCCCTTTCAACCGGTAAACAGAGGACACCAGCAGACGCCAGAGGACATGGGACAGAAAGCAGTGGAGCTGGAACCCAGAGCCAGGGCTTCTGAGTCCAGGTCCAGGGCCCTCTTACTCAATATGACCCTGCTTTTGAAATTTGGTCTCCCTCTTAGTCCTTTCAAGTCCAGTTGGTGGTTCTTCTCAGTTCAGCGAAAGGGTGGGGCAACACCCATGAGGGAGAATATTAGGAGACCTGGCATCCAAGTAGAGTGGCTGAGAGTTCAGCTATTGCATGTTCTCTGGCCTCTGAGAAAGTGTGATGAAGAAAAAATCTCATTTCAAGCTTCTAGTGTTTGATCTTTGATCCCTCAGTAAAATGTTCTGTTTTTTTCCTTCCAAGAGTACTTGTCACTGTGGAATCAATTTGAAACTCTAAAGCTGTCTTCATTACTTTGCAGCTTGTAGGCCAATGTACAAACATATTTTTGTTGGAGGAAATGAAATAAAATTCTGTATCAGGATGTGATCAGAGAAACTTTCTGGGGCTTCGATCAGCTAAATAAAAATTATAATTGCTTCCTATATATAGTCCTGCTTTTCTTTTTCTTTTCCTTTTGGAGGGGTGTGTGTGAAATTATTACATAATAGGTGTGTGGCACACCCACATTGGAATGGCATTCTGTGTAGAATTATTTTCTGAAGGATGCTGCTTCTCTGATCTTCCCATTGGGGCACCAGAAGCATGACAACAAAGGCTGGGTGAATTTATCTACTTCTCAGTACCCTCCTGCCCAGAAAGTTTCTTTTGACTTGGCACTTCAGAAAAAACACTAAAAGATTCATTGAGAAGAGTTGCAAGTACTCTATGAAATAAATCCTATAGTGTACTAAATACATTAGGTAAAAATGGCGATAACTAAATCAGTTCTGATAGAAACTACCAATTCTTACTTTCCATGGGTTTCCTTCCCGGGGATTACCTCCAATGGTGCTTGTCTTAGCTGGGTCCAAATACCCTTCCCTCATCCTCCTTGATCCATGGCACTCATGGGCTTCTGCTTCTTACCCTAAGACATGTCTTGGGCCTGGTTTACTAATTTCAGAGTTCTTAGTCTAACTGTCTGCAATTACCGAAAGTCAAAACTTTAAATATCCAGGAGCATTCTGCCCAATGACATGGACCTCATCAATTCTCTTATTGCTGATTTTTTTCTGTTTCTAATTGTTTGGCACAAATCACTGCAGATACTGGAAATTCCGAGTGTCTAAATGTGCCTACTCAGGCCATCAGTGAGATACTCATGAAGGCCCTCTGTAAAACATCCTGGGCACACTGCTGGCTCACCTGCTTCTCACTGACTTCCCCAAATTTAAGCATGAAAAAAAAGGGTCTTCCTGTTGAGCATTGCTTGGGAGGACACACACACGCATTATTCAGAAATCATTCTCCTTACCAGCCATTGTTTATAATGTCCCGCTGTCAAAGCTCTCCTTCGACTGCAGTAGATGGCATTCAATCTGCCTACGTTCAACAGAAAGTTACATGGCTGGAATTCTTCTGGTTTCTTTCTATTTACTTGTGAGTTACTTTTTAGTTATTTTTATTTAGTTTGTATATATTAATTCTTTAATATTATGTATAATAATTAAATATAAAATTACGTAAACATTCATTTTATCTGTTTCAGGTCCCAGATTTTTGTCTGATTCCAGTTTTCTCATTTTGAAACAGAGTGTGTGGTGGGTTCTGTGGGATGTCGCCCTGGTCCCCGCTCCAGGACTGAGGTAATTTTCCCTCAGCTGCTGGGAGTGGGGGCTGCCATTGGCTCACAACCACCTTCCTCTCATCAGGGGATTACTCTCACCGTAAAAGGAGCTGTGTTTTGAAGACATCTCCCCTTCTCCCTTGTCACTAGTGCAGCCCAGTGGCAAGGGGATGAGGAAGGTGAGGAGATTATAAGACCTGACACTTGTGCCCAGTTTGTGACAACTGTGAAGGGCCACCCCCGCTCAGGTGCTCCCTGCGGGATCAGCTGAACCCTCTGTCGCTACTGCCTTGGAGCCCAACTTCTTCCTTTGCCCAATCAGATCTCCTCGTCTCTTCTAGGTCTTGTTCCCTGGGGCACTCCTCCACATAAATCGTTTGTACACAAATCTCCATCTCAGAATCTGGTTCCAGGAAACCACTCTATGACACAGTGGAAGTCTATCCTTTGTCTGTGTTGTGGAGACGTCAACCTATTTATATGTTTCTGCTTTGATTTAACATTTAATAACAAATCCATATAAGTTATTTGGTCGTTTTCCAGTTCAAGGTGAGCACTCTCAATGTTAAGACCTGTGCCTTTAGATTCCAAGTCAAAAACTCCTCCTTTGACTTCACAAATGGACACTGCAGACACAGAGTGATGGGCAAAAAAGAAACGTTTTTGGGTTGCGTTAACTACAACGACATGATGAGATACACGGCCTAACTCTCCAGATGTCACCTTTTCTCTCCGCCATTGTGTAGAAACGCAGGACCCCAAGCAGCACATGGTTTAAGGGATTGCAGGTGAAGTGTCTGTGCCCCTTTAGTCACTTGGACCTAAAAGATCCTCCCACTAAAGGAACTTTCTATCTCTGTGACAGGATTTCAAATTTTTTTCTATTTGGGTGACATCAGCTAAGACTTTGGTCCCTACTGCCTTTGCTTAGAGAGCAGCACCTTTTATAGACTTAGTTGCAATAGAAAAGACAAGAGATACGTTTTGAAAATGTCAGGGCAGTGGCGTGGGGGAGAGGATGTGTCGATCTGGGCATTCTCCAAGCCTGCTTGCATTCCACAGTTTATGTGCTGCAACCAGGACATGTTTTGTGAAGAAAGTTATACTTGACTAAATTGTCCTTCTGACGTAAACCTATAATTTAAAAATTATATATATTTAGAGAACAAGTCAAAACAGGAAACACATTCCCAAAGTGCATACAGATATTTGTGCATTAAAATACCAAGGACTACCAGAGTAGACCTGTGCCCCTGTGTCTAAATAGAAAAAAATCTGAAAAGTACAGGAAGAAAGAGCACAGGAGTCAGCCTACATCTGTGCTTCTGGACGGGGCTGTGGGCGCCCTGGGCTGGTACATATTCCCTCTTTGCTGTGCTTCTTGGGAGAGGCCATCATGCCCATTGCCCCACACACTGGGGCTGTTGCATGAGCAGAGGCTGAGTTTGGGGAGAGCACGACAGAAAGGAATACATGTCTTCACGGAGAAAAAGGCTAAGGAGCAGGAAAATTTAACCTAAAACTCAAGGAAAGCCAAAGTGAAAGAAAGGAACCAAATCAGGGCAAATAGAAATAAGGTTGTGCCTCCAGAAGCCCTTCGACTGATGATCCCAGGTTGATTCTTCCTAAATTGGTCCTATGTGTAAATTAGAACCCCTCTGAAGGAGGCATCTGTGCATACATCATTTATTGCACATATTCTATGTTACCGAAACTTGTTTAGATTCAAGGAAGGGTAAGAAGTAACTTTGGCTCTTAGAGAACTTTCCATCTCATTGGGGAGACCAGAAGGACACAAATAAAAGTCCAGTAAAAAGTCTAGGCTTAAACAACAATGAACTAATATAAGAATCGTTAGTAGGCAATGGCAGATTGTGCCAGGAGAAATCATTGTCTCCCTTCCCCAGTGCATAGGAGCCATAGCCCCCTGCTGTGGTCCTGGAGAAAGAGAGTTAATAAACACGATGGGCGCCTTGCAGAATTTACCCAGGAAGAGTGTTGGGAACTTCATAGAAAGCGTCCCTAAAAGTGGTAAAAGGTAGGCAGGTCATCTCTTTCCCATTCTAAAGCCTTTTCCAAGGTTTCAACTGACGGGACAGTGGCTGGGGGTGTGGAGGTTGAGTAGACTCCTCTCTACCTCTGCCTTCACACAGATCCCATTGTCAGCAAAGCAGACGACTCCACCATCAAAGGGTGCTTCATGATACCAGAATTGTTAACTCCTTTATCTTTGCCTTTTCAAAGCACTCCCGACACTGCATTGTAAACAGCAGATACATAATAAATGTTTCCAAACGAGGGAAGGAAATTTTTTTTTAAATGTGATTTTGAATGAATGACTAAATGCTATCCTACTTAAGGGAAAGGGTGGGATTTCAGAGACTTCCCATGACCTCGGCGCATGGTTCCCACTGATGCCTCAGAGTGAGTATGACTAAGTCCATGAGAGGCAGCCTCCAAGAGGCCCTAACCATCCCTGTCTCCTATACTCATGCTCTTGTGTAATCCCTTCCCCTGGAGTGTGGCTGGACCCAGAAATTTGCTTCTAACAAATAGAACATGGTAAAAGTGATAGGATGTCACTTCTGAAATTAAGTTATAAAGACATAGTGGCTTCTGTCTTGCAAGCCTGATCTTACTCTTTCATTTATCCACTCTGATAGAAGCCAGATGCCATGTTGTGAGCTGCCCTATGGAGAGGCCCACATGGCAGGGAACTGACGGTGGCCCCAGCAGTCAACAGCCAGCAAAGAACTAAGGCCTTCAATCCAATAGTCTGGGAGGAATTGAATCATGCCAACAACCACACAAGTGAGCTTAGAAATGGATTCTCTCTCAGCTGAGCCTTTGGATAAAATGGCAGCCCCAGCCAACACTTTTATTACAGCCTTTTGAGAGACTTTGAGGCAGAGTTATCTGAACAAGCAATGTCTAGATTCCCCAGCAAGTACTCAAAGTAACTATGAGACTATAAATGCTTGTTGTTTTAAGCCTCTAAGTTTGGGGGCAATTTGTCATACAGCAATAGATAACTATTACAAAGTCCATTATAAAAGTAAAAGTTATTAAGTCATTTTGTGGTTGTTGAAACCAAGGAATCAAAAGGCTAAATGTGTTTTCCATGGCCACTCAGGGAAGCAGTAACAAAATAAGAAATGGAGTTTAGATAGCACTTAATTCCAAGACTTATTTTCACCTAGACAAAAGACAATGATAACACTTTATGTGAAAAAATGCCAGTGGAATTGGTGAGGCTGGTAGCCACGTGTCCCCTCCCTTACCTTCCCTTGACTTCCTTTTTTAATCTCTTTATGGAGTAACCACTAGCCTTGGTGGTCTAGTGGTTAAGATTCGGTGCTCTCATTGCCGCATGACTCCAGTTCGTTTCCCAGTCAGGGAACCACACCACCCATCCGTCTGCTGTGACACTGTGGTGGCTGCATGTTGCTGGGATGCTGAAAGCTATGCCACCAGTATTTCAAACACCAGCAAATTTCACCCATGGTGGACAGGTTTCAGCAGAGCTTCCAGACTAAGACAGCCTAGGAAGAAGGACCTGGCCACTCACTTCCAAAAAATTGACCATGAAAACCTTATGAACATCAGTGGAACATTGTCTGATATAGTTCTGGAAGATGCGAGGATGAGGTAAAAAGACTGGCTCCACTGTACACAGGTCACTAGGAGTTGGAATTGACTCGATGGCGCTAAAAACAACAGTGGAATAGCCATTCAGTGCTGGGCCTTATCACAGGGAATATTATTCCTTTAACAAGATAACTCTGTCTTTTCCAAAAGAAAGAGATTTTAAGCATTCAGTGTGCATTCTAACAAAATGAGATATTGAAGCCTGGGAGAAAAGTAACTTTCAAATAAGCCCATAATTATCAAGCAATCTTCTCTTTACCTATCAGGCTGAAATCTGTCATGAATTTTTAATTCTTGAGAATCTTGTTCCTTAATTGACAATGATTCAAGAAGTACCTCTTAATTACACTTTCTTCTTATTTAATCAAGTGAAAGGAAAAACTACTACAAATTCAAGAGGAGCATTTCTCTTCTAGGGGAGTGGTTAGCCAGGATCCCCAGCATTCCTCCCACAGAGAAATAATACAGGGCTGGGTTATCACTCCTGTGACTGAGTACACTTGCTCATAAGAATGTTTCACATCAACCAGGCCAATTTAGAAAGCTCCCTGAAGAAACCTGACATGCACTTTAAAAAAAGAGGCATCTCACACTGTAAAACTCTAAACTTGTAGTCTATATGGATTAAATGTCCCTTTCTGAGAATTCCTTTAGTATATCATAAAAGAAAGGTACTCGATTCCTGATGTAGTGGGGTCCTCATATTTGGCGACCACACGGGCAAGTTAACCTTGGACAAGCTCCAAAACACAGTGGTTCCACAACTAAGGAGATTATAACACTGTTTCATGTATTGAGTGGTCAGTGAAAAAGGAACCAGTAAGTTTGGCCCTGGAAGAAAAAGAACTTCATCTTTTGGGAGAAAATGCCAATTTTAGGACAACACTGTCACTACTCCATTGCTCAAGGCCAATGTGGTGTTTGTAGCAGCTCAACAGGCTCAGTGTTCCAGGCTGGAACAATGACAACCACCAAATCAGCAATGACACAGACACCATAAGCAAGGTGCTTTAGATAAATAATCTCATTTACTCATCACAACAACCATACTGAGTAAGTATTACTTTCCCCATTGTGCAGGTGGAGAACTGGAGATGAGAAAATGAGGACCTTGTCTATGACCATTTACCTAGTGAAGGGTTGAGGCAGGATTCAAACCCAGATCACTTTGATTCCAAAGTCTGGGTGCTCCTGACTATGCTATATTGATGCCAAATCCCTGATTTCAGAGATGGAGCTTCAGGCCTTTAAGTCCAGAGCTTTGACCCCCTCTGGTGACACACAACTGCCCTTGGTAAAGAGTATACACACAATCACAATGGTGACCCACGTGTAGAGGAGAATGGCTCTCAGGGGGTAATCAGTACAAAAGTAAGATGCAGAGGGGAGGCCTTGAAACAATGAAGACTTCCAGGAAGATCAGAGAGTTATTCTCGAGAGTGTTTTCCCCAGAGTATTCCTAAGAGAGAAGTTCAGCCCGCTTTTCAATCTTCCCCTAAAGAACTCACATAACGGTTTAGAATAATATAATATATCCATATTTTACATTTATTAAAGCCCTTAGATTCACCCATTATCTGTTTATTATTATTAAGAATGCTGAACACTTTAATGTTTTCTATCCTAATTGGGGAATAATGTGGCTTTTTTCCCCCAGTAGGGGCACTGACTGTGATGTATCATAAATAGTATCATAAAATCTGATATTCTGTGTATCATTTTCTCAATAAATAAAATAGTCTCACTTGCAGCCCCAAGAAATTATTAAGATTTCTTTTTAGGACAAATACTAACGCTCCTTTGACATTTAGAGTCAAAGAAGGAAAGAGGAGTAACGTGTGTTTGAACCAGTTTCCCTTTCCAGCGATTGTCACTCCACTCCATCATGCCTCCCCAGTGTTCTGATACCATTGGACAGAAAGTCAACCTACCTACAGGTATTTATTTAACGTCTATTAAAAATCACATTATGGGCATTATGCCTTGTCAGCCTGTCCCATTTATGGTGAATTTCTCATATTTCCTGTCATTCTTCTGGTGATTTTCTCCCTAGAGCTTCTATTTTTCCCTCATTAATCCTTCAGAACCCCTGGGAGGTACGATTGTGCGTATAATTTCCTCCTTATTCTAAAATACTGTTTAGAGTTTTGCTTTGAAATTGCTTTTAGGGCTGAATGTTTGGCTTTCTTAAGTGAACCTCTAATAAACACTGTTGAATTCTCTCCAAATTACCTTGAAGAATTACCTGCTTATCTGGAAGAACCATCAGTGTAATTTTAAGGGATTTTGTTTTGATTCAGCGGCTCTGAGTCTTTGAACTTCTCTGCGTCAATTTTTCAGTCTTTCCACAGGAAGGGCTCTGCCGAGAAGGAGCAGTCTGCAGCACTTTTCCTCATAAATGCCGAAGAGAGTGTTTTTGTTTCTACTTTGGTACTTGTGATTCCAGCTCCAAAGGAAGCAAGATTTCCAAGATTAGGACAGTTTAGTCTGGAAAGGAGACTACTTAAAGGGGGTGTGATTAAAAGGTACTTAGGGTTTGGAGAATGCTTGTGAAAACTGAGCGATCCATTTCTGACCTTTCACAAAACCCAACAAGGAAATGCTCCATGAACTACTCCGTCAGTGCTCCACGGACGCTGACAATGCTCCAATTATAAACTCCTTATGCAGCTTTTAGAGATAGCTACCATTAGGAGCCCTGATTTGCAGAGAAGGAAACTGAGATGCAGAAAAGCTAAGTAACGTGCCTGGGGAGAGTCACAGACTTGTAAGCAGTGTAGTAGGGACTGTGCACATGGCTGGATTCCAGAGCCCAAGCTTTTAATTATTGTGTCATATTTTTATGATATGATCATTACTCTTGAAAACTAGCTACCATGAGGGAATAATTGCCTCAAAAGAATTTAGTAATCCTTCCTGCTGATCCACTAGTTCACATGGTTAAGCAGAGTCAAGATGCTGCCCAGGACAGAGCTTGGCAGTGCAATCAGTTGGAGGTAGGCTAGTGCAGAGAAGTAGAATTCTATGCTTTGTAGCTGCGTGACCCTGGGGATACTATTCAGTCTCTCTAAACCTCAGTTTCCTTATGTGTTAAATAAAGATAGTGATAGAAACCATCTCAGAGGATGCAGTGAAGGATGGCCACAACGTTCCCTAAATACTCGCTATTATCATTGTCTCTATGAACAGCGGATAGCAGAGAATGGTGATGCTGGAAGTGGGTAGCGGAGATGCCGTATTCACTCTGTGGATAAGGGATTGGTGGGGAGAGGGCAATGACTTTCATGGATTTTCCCACACGATTGATTTGCAAGCTGTAGTGACAAAAGTCCTCAAGGCACCTTGACAGGTTTTGCCTTAGATTCTTGGACAATGGTCTGGATGAAAAATGATGCACTGAATCTCCAAGGGATGAGTCCAGAACTGAAGTCGGGTGGTCAGACTGGGATCACCAGCACAGGGTTGAGGTTTGCTCAGAGGTGGATGTAGCAAAGGGGGCATGAGGTCAAGAACACAGATTAGAGTTATATCCAACCAGATCTGCGCAGGGAAATCTCGTTTAGATTTCCTAACTCAGCCTTTGGAGCACCAGTGGCCAGAGCCAGAGCAATAGACATATTACAGTGTGAATCAGACTCACAGTGCCCGTGTGGCCTTGGGCAGCCTTTGCATTCCTAGGCTTACGTTTCTTCATCTACACAATGAGGATCAGAGAATGATGGCCTCAGAAGGGTCAGTGAATGTTACGCGTGACGCCTTACTTATAGAAGGCACTTAGAGAAGAGAAGAGGAAGTGGGGCAGCCAGTCAGCCCCAGACCCTTCTCCCCCAATTCATCTTTACATGCCAGTTGCAAGTGCTGGGACTTGGCCCTTTGGAGAATACCAGAACTTCTTCTCTCCAATGGACCATCTCTCAGACAGTCCTTCCGTGACCCTAGATCCAGGAGCCACAAAGTGACCTTTAAAGTCGAGAGCAGCAAATGCCCCACCTTCTGTTTCTCTCCAGAGACTGGCAGTGGGTCACTTGCTGGCCTTTTAGAATGTGATTGCTGGTCTGGAGAGCTGTCAACTGTGAATAAAATGGCATTTGCCATAGTAAACGTAGTCTAGACTGACCTCAGATGGTGGGTCAAGTAATGAACAGTATGAGCAAACCGTTGTGAATTGTTGCAAATGTGTATATAGTTTTCCAGGGAGAATAAGCTTTCCAATGAAGAGTTTCTTCTTTTAAGAAACAGTTTTGAGTTGTCTTTGAAAATCAGGTAGAAGTTAAAAATGCAAGTTATGAACATAGGGGTGCATGTTCGTCGCAGCATTATTCACAATAGCCAAGACTTGGAAGCAACCTAGGTGTCCATCAAGGGACAAATGGATAAGAAGATGTGGTATTTATACACAATGGAATACTGCCCAGTCATAAAAAGGATGAAATCTTGCAACTTGTGACAACATGGATGGAACCTGAGGGCATTATGCCAAGCGAAAGAAGTCCGAGGGAGAAAGTCAAATAGTGTATGATGTCACTCATAAATAGAAGATAAAAACAACAACAAACAAACACATGGAAACAGAGATTGGATTGGTGGTTACCAGAGAGGCAAGGGGGGAGGGAGGAGGGCAAAAGGGGTGATTAGGCACACGTGTGTGGGGTGATGGACTGTAATTAGTCTTTGAGTGGTGAACAGGATGTGATCTACACAGAAATCAAAATATGATGTACACCCAAAATTTATATAATGCTCTAGCTGAAGGTTACTGCAATTTAAAAAAAAAAAAAAGGTCACATTTGGTGGGAGGGAGAGGGGAGAGCTGGGCCAATCATTTCCTAACTTGTATAAGAAGCAGCAAAGAAACCCATCTGGAGAGGAGAGAGCAAAGCCACGCGAAGAAAGGGGCTGAGGAAAGAAAAAGGCAGCAACCTCCCTAACTCTGGATTTCTCAGCCTCAGCGCTATGGACACTTGGGGCCAGATAATTCCTTATTGCGGGGGGCTGCCCTATGCCTTGTAGGAGGTTTAGCAGCATCTCTGGCTTCTACACACTAGATTTCTGTAGTACACACCCCCTCACCCCAGTTGTGACAAACAAAACTATCTGTCAAATGCACCCTGGGGAGCAAGATCACCCCGGGTTGAGAACTACTGTCCCAACTAGACAGTCATTTATTTATCCTCCAACCACCATCACTCAGGGCAAAACCCAGAATCATCATTAACTCCTTTCTTTCACACTCCGCGTCCAATCCATGATTAAACTCTACCACATCTGCCTTCAAAATACAGCCCAACTCCAACCATTTCTCATGACCAACACGGCGACACTAGTCCAAGCCACCACCACCTCTCCCCACATCACCCCCAAAGCCTTCTGATTGGTCACCCTCACTCCACCCCGGCCCCCTTAGAGCATTTTCCACACAGCGGCCAACGAGAGCCTTTAAATGAAAATGTTACCGTGTCACTCCTGCACTCCAAGCCCTCCAAGGTCTCTCGTCATTGTAAGGACCAGGCAGAGCCCTCCCAGTGGTGGATAGGACCCTTCAAGATCTTGCCCCCGGTTCTCCCTTTGACTTCAGCTCTTACTGCTATTGCTCATTCATTCCTCTCCAATCCCAGAAACCTCCTTTGCTGTTCCTCAAGCATGTCAAGCACATTCCTGCTTCAGGCCTTTGCGTTTGCTGTTCCCTCTGCCAGGAATGCCTTCCCCCACATGTGTGCCTGGCTTGCTCCTTCGTGTCATTCAGATCTCTGCTGAAATATCACCCTATCAGAAAGGCATTCTGGGATTGCCCCATTTAAATAGGCAATTCATCCTCTATCTCCCTTACCTGCTTTACCCCTTTTATTCAATTATTTGTTTATTGTCTCTCTCCCCAGCTAGAATCTCTGGAGGAGGGCTGCTTCGTTCGCTGCTGTATCCACCAGGACCTAACCTGAGCAGTGCCGAGCGTGGTGGAATGACGTGCAGACTACTGTACATACCAGAAGGGTCACTCTTCCACTGTTTATCATGAGCAAAACTGGAAACAACCTAATTCTCTAACAAATAAATTATGACATGTGTGCAGCCATTTAAAAGCTTATGCTGTCAAGGTGTTTTTAGGTAAAAATGAACTCTTGCCAGTAACCTCTAATATATCTTCTCCTAACTTTCAATGAAATACCTACACAACCCAGGCATAAACCAAAAGTTAACGCAACTCTGAAAACTAAGGCTAGATGCAGTATCTGTATATCAACCTGTTACCAGCATCTGGGAGAAATTTCCATAAATAGCTAATACAATTCAACTAGACACTCCTGTATCTTCCAGAGGGGTAGTGAGTCTGTATACTTGAAAACAGGAAATGGTCTTGTCTTCACTCCCTAATTTTTGCTCCCTAAATTATTGAAGTATTTACTGTGCAAATTTCAAATACTGAAAACTCCAAAATGCCTTAGGGTTATGAAGATGTCTCAGGCCTTAAGAGTCAGCACAGCCGTAACTGTGTCGCCGCCCCGCAGTTGAATGCTTCCACTTCTGAAACACACTGCCGCATGCAAGCTCACGTCATCCTCGCAGTTACACCCAGATACACCGCGGAAGGTGGCCCCCATTTGATAGCTTTAAAAAAGCCTATCAGGCAAGGACTCGAACAAAAACTGTTTCCCTCAAGGGGTGCAACTGGACTTTCTTAAACGGCTTGTTTACTGAGGTGCGCACCAATCAGGGAAACACCACCGGCGGATGAAGTATCCAGCGACTACCAACAGGGGGAGCCATTACCGCCCCTGGGAAGGAAGATGCAAAGGAAGCTCATCGGAGTCCCAGAGTGGAGGTGTGGCTGCCGGGGTGGATGTGGTCATGGAGGGTCATGCGTTCCTAGGGCGATAGCAACCAACGAAGCAGGGAAGGGACTCCTTGGGAGTCAGCAGGCAAGGAAGCCCGAGTGATGCGGTCTACAGGGGTCAGCCTCCCGGGGCAGAGAAGAGGGTGGATAATGGGTCTGAAAGGGACAAAGGGGAAAGAGAAAAGTTGGAATACTTGCCTAAGGCCACATGGCTAGTCATCCTCACCCCATTGACACGAAGGTGCCACTCTGGGATCCCAAATATACATCCCTGGCTAGGGAGAAAGCAGCTCTGTAGGCGCTGGAGAACTCGGCACCACCGGAAGATAGGATGGTCGTCTCTAGGCGTTGAGGTGAGAATAGACAAATGTCGAGTTTGATTATCTGCGCACCTGGAGCAAGAGCTTTGAATCTACAACTGAAAACATCGCCCCAGCAAGACAGGCAAAAATTGAAAACTGCTAAGCCAGCCAGGAAAGATTCAGGTCCAGGAAAAGAGTTGATGAGTATCTTTTCTCAGAACACTAGTTCCACTCCAGGCTCCTACTTAGGAGGGTTCTTATTTCTAAGAAGTTTGCTTTCACAGTCCAAATCCAGAAAAACAGCAACCCAGGAGTGATGATCTTCCATTTCCTAACTCTCATCCTTAATGCCAAATAAAACTCTTCTTTTTGCAAGCTAAAAAATAAAATAGTGCAAGTTATATTTTCCATCTTTTCGTTTGTTTGTTTTTAGGAAATAAATCGGGATTTTTTAATTAAATTTTTTATTTGGAAATAATTGCAGATTCACATGTAGTCGTAAGAAATAATATAAAAGACGCCTAGGGTACCCTTTTCCCAGTTCCCCTCAATGGTAATATCTTGCAAAACCATGGTACAATATCACAGCTAGCACACTGACATCATATGGTCAAGATACAAAACATTCCCATCACCACGTGGACCCCTCATGTTGCCTTTTATGGCCACACCCACTTCCCTTCCACCCCCGCCCCTCCTTAACCCCTGGCAACTACCCGTCTGTTCTCTATTTCTACAATTTTGTCATTTCAAGAATGTTATATAAATGGAATCATATTGAATACAACCTTTTTTTTAAAAAAAGATTTTATTTTTTTCCTTTTTCTCCCCAAAGCCCCCCGGTACATAGTTGTATATTCTTCGTTGTGGGTCCTTCTAGTTGTGGCATGTGGGGTGCTGCCTCAGCGTGGTTTGATGAGCAGTGCCATGTCCACGCCCAGAATTCGAACCAACGAAACACTGGGCCGCCTGCAGCCGAGCACGTGAACTTAACCACTCGGCCATGGGCCAGCCCCTGAATACAATCTTTTTGAATCACCTTTTTTTCATTCAGCATAATTCTCCAGAGATTCATCTAGGTCATTGCAGCAATAGTTCATTCTTTTTTATTACTCAGTAGTCATTCATGGTATGGAGGTACCACAGTTTGTTCAATCATTCACGCGTTGAAAGATATCTGGGTTGTTTCCAGTTTTAGGCCATTATGAATAAAGCTGCTATAAACCTTCACGTATAGATTTTTGGGTGCACATTAGTCTTCATTTCTTTGGATTGTTACACAAGTGAAAAATAGACTTCTTCTCTAAGTCATTGAATATTTGGGTCTTTTTGTTACAGCATATCTATGTACTCTGCCTACTTATCCTAAATAACACAAATATCTCTTCTGTATTGGCGACAGTAATGTTGATAATAATAGCTCTATGTTCTTGGGTGCTTACTCTGATGAATTGTATGTAACTAAACTGTAATAGTTCATAATGGTAATTGACATTTACTGAGTACTGACCATGTACTAGGCACTATTCTAAGTGCTGGATATACTAATTCACATAATCCCCAAAATCACCCTTGAAGGTGATTATAGGTACCATTTTACACACGAGAACACTGAAGTACAGAGATTTAATACCTTGCCTAAGGACATAGCTAGGAAGGGCTGAAATTAGGATTAAAACTGAAATAGACTGGTACCACAGCCCACCATTTTAACCACTGTGCTGCATCACCTCTTTGTCCTGTGAAATCGTCACAAATCTCTACCAGATAGATTTTGCAGTTTCCGAGGAAACCCCCAATAATCAGCATCCCTCCATTCCACCAGGGTCTGTGTATGTCAAAAAATCAAATAATAGATTAAATGAGTCTAAAATATCGCTGTTATTATTGCTATCACTAAATTGGAAAAAGTCATTTAGTGTGATAGCCAACAGATCCACTCATTGAACTCCAGAATGAGGCAGAATTATCTTCCCAGTAAAGCAGGGTTGAACGGGTGTAAGCTCCCACCCGTATTGTAGTCTTTCCTCAGTGAGCTCAAGGACTGGAGGAACCAATGGGAACTCGTGCTTTCTGGGGAGAGGCTTGCTCCCAGGAGGAAGGAAATTGAGCTGTATGTGCCCAGGCCTTTTCTCCAAATTTGTTATATTTTGTATTCCATCTTTCCAGAAAGTAAAGGACTAAAGAGAGGCTTGGAATTACGCAAACTGAACTTCCTTTTCAGAAAACGAGTTCCTTCTCCTAATATGAATAGGAAATTAGTAATATTAGGACAAGGTTAGACTACTTCCACCTTACAGGAATTAAATGTGAGCAGAAATTATGTGGAAGAAAACCGAGGCTCAGAGAAGTTTAAAGGTGTGTCCAAGATCACAAAGTCAGTTTCCAGTGGAGTCAGGCCTCACCTCCATGATGCCCTTCACCCCTCGTAATTCAGACCACTGATGTTTTTCTTTTCTTTCTTTTCTTTTTTTTTTTTTTGAGGAAGATTAGCCCTGAGCTAACTGCTGCCAATCCTCCTCTTTTCACTGAGGAAGCCTGGCCCTGAGCTAACAGCCGTGCCCATCTTCCTCTACTTTATATGTGGGACGCCTACCACAGCGTGGTGTGCCAAGCAGTGCCATGTCCGCACGCGGGATCTGAACCGGCGAACACTGGGCTGCCTAAACGGAACGTGCGCACTTAACTGCTGCGCCACCGGGACAGCCCCTGATGTTTTTCTGTCAGACAAAGCAGGAGTCATAACACTTCAACACACTGTCTGACATGTGCCACACACGGAAATAAGTCTCAGAAAAGCTTTCAATACCGAAGCTGGGCAAGATCAGATAAAATAATTCTCGGTTTTACTGACTAAGCTGAGTCATAACTGAAACAGACAAAATTATATCTGGAAAATAGTATTTCCAAAACTTGTATTCTATAATATTAGAATGAAAATATAGGTGACTAGTCTTCCCTTCTCTTCTCTTTTACAGAAGTTCGTGAGTGGTTTTGTGTGTGCTCGCATGTTCACATAGGAATGTGGGGCACGTGACCAAATCTTATCTATTCCTCTAAGACACCCGTTAGCTAAATCTGCAGCCAGTCTATTGATTGGCCATGTTTTTCTAACTGGGACACCCTGTGTCACCTACTGGAACTGCAGCCATCACTCCTAGAAAGACAATAGCCACCTTTTGGATACATCTTATAATTTTAAATTGATGTCAGACGTCGGAATTAACATCAAGAAAATATGACCTCCTCAAATTATTGCAATCTGGGATCTGACAAATATCTGCAAGAAATGCCACTACGGGAACAAGAGTGCTGAAATGACTCGTTCAGTGATACACGGGGCAGAGGAGGCAATCTAGCGCTGCCGCCAGGAGCCAAGAGAAAAGAAGGAGGTTCTACACGCCTCACATTCTTCTTACGTCCACCACGTTTGCTGAGATAACTGTCATTTCTTTTTGACATAATTATGATTTGAATGTTGTAAAGATAATATCCGTTCTCAGAGGAAGAAGGGGATCCAGGATGGAAAAGAAAGAGAATAAGAGAAATATTTGAAGAGATACAGCACAATGCCGTTTAAAAGACCAAGGCTGCATATGCGCTTATTCTGTTCTTGACTGTATGCGTTCTGACTTTGATTGTGTCTTCATTACATGTGCCATACAGAACTAGCTGCTTGAAAGACAGTAGAAATACGGTGGCCAGTGAGGCTTGTTCTTTCCTAGAGCAGACAAGTCATTCAAACCGACTCCAGCTGCAACTGCAAGAGGAGATCCACCGTATTTCAAGACCTAATGCACAGACTGCTGGGCTGTACTTGGTAAAGGATATTCAGGAAAGGAAGGAGGTTGGGAGGGAAGCATGAAAGAAAAAAAGATGGGAAGGAAAGGGAAAGCGAGGGAAGGAGGAAGGGGGAAGGGAGGGAGAGCGAGGCAGAGAAGATGGAAGGAAGGAAGGAGGAAAGAAAACCATTTATAGCTTATTACTGGTATAGTTGGCTTTAGACCTACCATCTTGATGTTTGTTTTCTATTGATCCCATGTATCCTTTTGTTCCTCTAGTCCCACCTCTCTGCTTTCCCTGTATGAATAGTTTTCAGTATTCTATTTTAGCTTGTCTATTGACATTTTTTTAAGATTGGCCCTAAGCTAACATTTGTTGCCTATCTTTCTTTTTTTCTTTTTCTTCTTCTCCCCAATGCCCCCCAGTACATAGTTGTATATATTTTAGTTGTAGGTCCTTCTAGTTCTGCTATGTGGGACACCACCTCAACATGACTTGATGAGGAGTGGTAAATCCGTGCCCAGGACCTGAACTGTTGAAACCCTGGGCCACCAAAGTGGAGTGCGTGAACTTAACTACTAGGCCACTGGGCTGGCCCCACTATTGACTTTTAAACTATATCTCTTTGTAGTTGCTCTAGAAATTATGATGGGGGTATTTAAGTTCACTGTCTATTTTTACATAATATTATAGTACTTCGTGTAGGATATAAGAAACTTACAAAAATATAATTCAATTTAACTTCTTCACATCTTATGCTTTTGTTGTTTTATGATATATTTTAACATATACTATAAATATAAAATTAATCACACACACAGCCTTTAATATTTACCCTTTCTGATGGTCTCGATTCTTTCTAGGAGATCCACGGTTTCATTTGGTGTCATTTCCCTTCAGCCTAAAAAGCTTTGTTAACATTTCTTGTACTGTGGGTCTGTTAAAGATGAATTCTCTCAGCTTTTTTGGTGTGAAATTGTCTTTGTTTGACCTTCCTTTCTTTGACTGAAGGATACTTTCCCTGGATTTGGAGTTCTAGGTCAATTATTTTATTTTTGACACTTTAAAGATATAATTCCATTTTCTTCATGATCCCGTTGTTCCTGGTGAGAAGTCACTGGTTATTTGTATCATTATTTATTTTGCTCTAGTTCTCTATCTTTTTTCCTCTGGCTACTTTTAAAGATTCGCTCTTTCTCTTTGGTTTTTAGCAGTTTAACTACTATATGCCTATGTGTCTATTTTTTTGTGTTTATCCTACATTGAACGTACTGAGCTTCTTGAATCTGTGGATTGTATCTTTCATCAATCTTTCAAACTTTTCTGCTGTATCTCTTCAAATATTTCTCTTATTCTCTCTTTCCTTTCCATCCTGGATTCCAATTATGTGTATATAAGATTGTTTGATTTGGTCCAACAGATCTCAGAGACATCGTTCTCTCTCTCTCCCTCCTTATCCTATGGGAAAATCATTCTATCTTTCACCATTAAGCACAATGTTAGCTGGAGGCTTTTCTGTAGATGCCCTTTATCAGATTGAGAAAGTTCATTTTCAGTCCCAGATTGCTAAGAATTTTTGTTAGGATGGGGTTTTAGATTTTGTAAAATATGTATTCTATATTTATGGATATGATCCAGTGGTTTTTCCTTTACAGTTTGTTAATATGAGGGATTGCATTGATTAATCATTGAATATTAAATCAACCTTGAATTGTGAGGATAAAGCCTACTTGGTCACTGTGGCAGACAGATCCTAAGGTGGCCTCCAGGAGATCCCTGCCTCCTGATATTCACACTTTCATGTCATCTCCTCCTCTTGATTATAGGCATGAACTATGACTTGCTTGTGACTGACAAAATGCAGCAATGGTGATGGGCTGTATATGATTATGTGTATGTGATTACACTACATAAAACTTTAGCAGTCATCTTACTGGAGTCTTTCACTCCCTTTCTGGCTTTGAGGAAGCAAATGGCCATGTAGCTTCCCCATGTGGCAAGAAACTGCAGCTTGCCTCATGGAGCTGAGGACAACTTCTGGCCAACAGCCATCAAGAAACAGAATTCTTCAGTCTTACAATCACAAAGAACTGAAATCTGCCACCAAATGCATGAGTTTGGAAGCATATCCCTCCCCATACTAGAACCTAGCCCTGGCCAGCACCTTGATTGCAGAAAGGCCAGCTAAACCATGCCCAGACTTCTGACCTAGGAATTGAAAGATTAAAAATAATGTGCTTGAAGCTGCTAAGTTTATGATAACGTTGTTATGCTGCATAAGATAACTGATACAGATTTTGGTAATGGAAATGGAGTGCTGATATAACGAATACCTAAAAATGTAGAAGTGATGTTGGAACTTGGCAGTGGGCAGAAACCCAAAGAATTTTGAATCGCATGATAGGAAAGCCTAAAATGTCTTGGGCAGACTGTTACTAGAAATCTGGACATTAAGAATGCTCCCAGTGAGGACTTGAAAGGAAGTGAAGAACATGTTACTGGAAACTGGAGGGAGGAGAATCCTTGTTAGAAATTGACAGCAAGCTTAGCACAACTCTCCTCTGTAGTTACATGGGAAGCAGAACTTGTGAGCGATGAACTTGGTTCTCTGCGGATATTTCCAAGCAAAGTGTTGAAGATGCCACTCGGTTTCTTCTTGCTGCTTAGAATAAAATGTGTAAAGACAGAGATAAAGTGAGGAAAAAACTGTTGAACTAAAAGGAACCAAGACTTGACGATTTTGAAAATTCTCAGCTTCTCCAAACGACAAAACATGCTAATCTTCAGAGACAGTTTCCAAACACTCTCAGAAAAGTGCACTGGAGAGAAAAAGCTGAGGGTGCGACTGTACAATCTTTTCCTAAAGTCTTGGAAAGATCACAAGGTCAGAGTTTTCAGCCACACAGTCTTTTCAAGAGATTAACGGTGTGCTTCAGATCTTCTCAAACCACAGACCCTCTATGAAATTTAAGGGCACTGTCCCTCAACCATCACAGGGGAAGTACATGGTAGAACAGGTCTTTTCCAAAAAGATCTGTAGGTGCAGCTTTTGTCTAATGGAGTGAACCCCAGGAAAATCTATGGAAGGCACACAAAGTTCTTGACAAAACTGTTTCAGAAGGAGCACTGTCAGCTTGGACTGAAAATACAGAAGGACGAAATGAGAGGAGACTGTTGTAACCCCAAATTCTACTGGTAAGAAGCAGGCCAATAAAACCAGCCAGCTGCGAGCGCATATCAAATGATTCCACACCCTGTTCCAATGTGGTGGGGCTGGGGTTTCCCCAAACCAGCAAGCAATTCTCTGACTCTAGCTGGGTGTCCTACAACCCAACTCAATTCCTGCACTGTCTGCCTGGAGTTAGTGCCAGGTCCCACAGGTCAAGGGCTCACCCCGTGAGACTGCCCTCACTCCCCTTCAGACGCCAGCTGCAAGTCCGGGTTGTCACCTGTGCTTCTGAGTGACTGGCTATGGATTGCAGTTTCCAACCACCCCTTCCCTGGATTTGATTAATTTGCTAGAAGGGCTCACAGAACTCAGAGAAACATTTTACTGACTAGATTATCAGTTTATTATAAGAGAATACAACTCAGGAACAGCAAGATGAAAGAGATGCACAGGGCAAGGTATGGGAGAAGGGCACAGAGCTTCCATGTCCTCTCTAAGAATGCCATTCTCCCCAGATCTCCACATGTTCGCCAGCCCAGAAGCTCTCCAAACTCTCTCCTTTTGGGTTTTTATGGCAGCTTTATTGCATAAGGACGATTGATTAAAGTATTAGCCGTTGGATTTTGAGCTCAGTTTCTAGCCCCTTTCCCTCCCAGGTGGTCAGGGGGTGAGACTAAAAGTTGCAGCCCTCTAATCACTCGGTTGGTTCCCTGGCAGCCAGCCCCTACCGCTCAGTTACAGTTACCTAGAGGCTTTCCGAAGGTCACCTCATTAACATAAAAATACATCTTTATCATTGTCATTCCTTTGGAAATTCCAAGGGTTTCAGGAGCTCTGTGATTGAAATGGGAACGAAGACCAAACATGTACTTCTTACCATAAAGAAGTGGTCAATACCACAATTGTGCTACTTTTCATTAAAGAATGGAAGGATAACTCAGGAGGTGGAACTAAGATCCCACAAAGCAGATCCTGGAGCCATGGAGAATTATCCCCAACCCTTGAAATCTAATCAAAGAACTCAACATTTTCCCGGCTAAATTTCAGAATTACTGTGGACCAATGACTCCTTTTTACCTTCCATTTCCCCATTTTCGAGCAGGAATGTCTACGGCTGCTGTCCTCTGCCTCCCTCACCATTGTCTGTTGGGTGTGTTGGGGGAACATAACTTGTCTCTTTTATAGATTGACAGAGGAACTCTGCCTAAGGGGCCTCACCCACCCCTGCACTGATTTAGATAACGCCGCAGTCTGGGCTTGGAGCAGTTGCTATAATCAGATTAGACTGTTGGGCACTTGGGGGAGTGGTGAATGTATTTTACATACGGGAGGGACGTGAATCATTGAGGGTCAGAGGGCAGACTGTGGCAGACAGACTTTATGATCCCCACCATCTGTATTCACACTCTTGCATGATCCCCTCCCCTTGAATGTGGATGGCACCTGTGATTGCTCCTAACTCACAGAATACGGTGAAGGGGATGGCACGGATGTGACTCCATGTGTGCAATTACATTACCTAAGATTAGAGCACTTGTCTCAATGGAGTGCCTCACATCCTTGCTGACTTTGAGGAAGGAAATGGCCATTTTGGGGAACCCCTGATGGCCAGGAACTGTGGGTGGCCTCTGAGAGCTAAGGGGAGCGTCTGGTCAATCAAAAAATAGAAGCCCTCAGTCTTACAACCACAGACAACTGAACTCTGCCAACAAAACTCAGTTTGTACACAGATCCTTCTGCAGTCGAGCCTCAAGATGAGAATCTCACTGTAGTGGGCAGAATGGTGGCCCCAAAGATACAGCCACTTCTTAGATCCTGGAACCTGTAACTACTACCTTATTTGGAAAAGGGGTATTTGCAGACGTGATTAAGTTAAAAATCCTGAGATGAGGAGATTGTCCTGAATTATCCAGCTGGGCCACCTAAATGCCGTCACAAGTGTCTTGTTACTTTAGTGCTTGCTTTAGGGTTTTAGCATACATCTCTAACTTATCACAGTCCATCTTCAAGTGACATCCTGCCACTTCACGTGCACTGCACCTGACAATAGCAGGCTTCCTTTGCTTCCCTCCTGCCCTTTGTACTATTGTCATGCATTTTACTTTCATGAGTTAAAATCTCACTTTACTGCTATTTTCATTTAAATAGTAAATTACTTTCCAAGAGATCGAAATAAAAAGAATATTTTATATTTCCCAGGATTTACCATTTCCGATGTTTTTCTTTCCTTTGTGTAGAATATATTTCCCTCTGATATCATTTTCCTTTGGCCTGAAGGACTCCCTTCAATATTTCTTTTGTAATAACTCTGCTGGTGATTAATTCTTTTGTTTTTGTTTTTTTTTTTTTGAGGAAGATTAGCCCTGAGCTAACATCTGCCACCAATCCTCCTCTTTTTGCTGAGGAAGACTGGCCCTGAGCTAACACCTGTGCCCATCTTCCTCTACTTTATATGTGGGACGCCCGCCACAGCATGGCTCGCCCAGTGGTGCCATGTCTGCACCCAGGATCCAAACCAGTGAACCCTGGGCCACCGAAGCAGAACATGCGCACTTAACCGCTGCACTGCTGGGCCAGACTTCTTTTGTTTTTTGTGTCTGAAAAAGTCTTTATTTGCCATCACTTTCCAATAATTTTTTAACTGGGTATAGAATTCTAGATTGACAGTTTTGTGTTATTTTGTTTTTCCTTTCTATAAATCAAAGATGCTACTCCACTTCCTTCCCCCTGGTGTTCTTTCCAATAAGAAATGTGCTGTCATCACTACCTTTGTTCTCCATGTATAACTTGTCTTTTTTTCTGGCTGCTTTTCATAGTTTCTCCTTATCATGGGTTTTATGCAATTTGATTGTGATGTGACTTGTACTTTTCATTAAGTTTTTTGTCCTTGGAGTTTGTTGAGCTTCTTGGATCTATGAGTTTATCATTTTCCTCCAATTCGGGTTTTTGTTTTGCTATTATTTTTTTCAACAATTTTTTTCTGTCCCTTACCCTCTCTTCCTCTTCAGAGAGTACAATTACATGTATATTAGTCAACGCACAATTTTCCTACCATTCACTGGTACACTCTTCATTTTTTTACTTTTATCTCTTTGTATTTCATTTTCAGTGGTTTCTATTGGCATGTCCTTGAGTCTACTAATCTTTTCCTCTGATGTGTCTAATCTGTCATTAAAACCACCCAGTGTAGGCCGGCCCCGTGGCCAAGTGGTTAAGTTTGGGCACTCTGCTGCAGGCGGCCCAGTGTTTCATCAGTTCAAATCCAGGGTGCAGACATGGCACTGCTCATTGAGCCATGCTGAGGCAGCGTCCCACGTGCCACAACTAGAAGGACCCACAACTAAGAATATACAGCTATGTACGAGGGGGCTTTGGGGAGAAAAAGGAAAAAAATTAAAAAATCTTAAAAAAAACAAACACCCAGTGTATTCTCACTTCAGACATTGTAGACATTGTAGTTTTTGTTTCTAAAAGTTTGATACAGGTCTTTTTTTATATCTTCTATGCCTCTACTTTATCTTTTGAGCTGTTGAATATAGGTATAATAACTATTTTAATGTCCTTTTCTGCTAATTTTAACACCTATATCTGTTCTGGGTCCATTTTGATGGATTGATTTATCTTTTGATTATGTGTCATCTTTTCTTGCTTTTTTACATGCTTGGTAATATTTTATTGCATAAATTATGAATTTTACCTTGTTTGGACATTTTTTATTCCTATAAATATTCCTGATCTCTATTCTGAGGTGCAGTTTTGTTGCTTGAAAACAGTTTCAACTTTTCAGGTCTTACTTCTAAGATATTTTTTATGCAGGATGAGAGCAATTTTTAATCTAGGGCTAATTATTTCCCACTATTGAGTCAAGACTCTTCCAAGCACACTACGCAACGCAAATTATAAGATTTTCTTCTCTGAGTTAGGAGCTCATTTTCAGCACTGTGTGGGCACCAGTTACTGTTCCCTTTAATATTTCCAGGTAATTTTTATCCCCCAGCCCCAAAGGAATTCACAGACATGCACTGATTGGTACTCTGCTGAATATGCACAGAAGACCCCATGCGGCCCTCTGGAGTTCTTTCTTTATGCAGCTTTTCCTTCTCTGGTACTCTGTCCTACCAAGTCTAGACAGCTTCCTCCCCCTGAACTTTCAGCTCCATCTCCTAAACTCGGGAGTCCTCTAGGTTCCACCTGGGTTCCCCTTCCTTGTGTCACAGCCTGAAAACTCTTACCAGGCAAAAACTGGAGCATTCATAGGACTCATCTCTTATTTTCTGTGTCTGAGGAATCACTGTTCTTTGTTGCTTACTGTCCAGTGTCTTTAAAACCATTGTTTCATGAATTGTTCCTGTTACTTTTTTGTTGTTTCATGCAGAAGGGTAAATCGAGTCCCTGGGACTCCATCTCCATTATAAGTAGAATCTCACTGGCATTTCTTCTGCTTCTTTTTCATTGTTTCCATTCCTCTACTGAAATTCACACCTCTGTCTCCATGTTGTTTACTTTTTCCACCATGTCCTCTAGCATACTTATCACTGTTATTTTAAAATTCCTATCTGTACCATCTCTGGACATGTTTCTATTGGCTGTTCCTTCTCTTGACCATGGCCCACTTTTTTTGTGTACCTCTTTAAATGTCTCATAACTTGCGTTATATAACGAACATTTTATATGAAAGAACAATAGCAAAAGGAGTAAATAATATTTCTAGAAAATGTCATGTCCCTTCCAGGAGGCTTCAGAATAGAGGGCTGAGTCCATCTGATATGGAGTCAGGCTGGGTCCAAGCTTTGTTTCAGTTTTAGTTTGATTCAGTTCTTCACTGGCTTCAAATGTTTTGAGAGAGGTTAGTATTTCCCTTCAGCACATCTTAGAATCTAAGCAACTGAGAGAGTCCAGAGATTTCTTCAAGCTTGACCCAAAGATGCCAGTTTCTCAAATCATAGAAGATCTCTCTTTGCCTTACAGCCTGGCTGCCAGGGTCACTGGTGAGCTCCCTGGATCGACCCTCAAATTTCTGTCCTCTGCTATTTGAAAGCCTGGAGTGCCTGCCCTCCCCCGTTTGGCCCCTGAGAGCCCACAGCCCTCAGATGGTGTGCTCCCAGCTCTCTAGCCCTGCCTTCAGCCTTGAGAGGGCAGCTGCCTTGCACTTGGGAGAGGCCCCTCGTGCCTCATGGGGGATCTCTCTCAGCTCTCTGATCCCAACCTTCAACATGTTGCCCGTGAAGTTGGCAAAGACCTATATTAAAAAGTCGACAGGTGGGTACAGATTTACTCTGTGGCTGGGGCTGCTTGGCATTCTAATTTTTCACATTATCTGACATACAGTCATTACAAGTTTCTTATCAATTTGGTGGGTTTCTCTTTACCACCTGTAGTAGATTTCTCCTCTTCCCATTGATTCATCTTGTTTTGGCTATTAGGACAAGAATAACAACCTCTTTTTACCTTTTATATCATAAATAGAAAGAGAGGTACTCTAAACCTTTCTCTTAACACCCTAATTTATAGAAAAGGAAAGGTGCCTCTTTCTCACAGAAGTTTCGTTTTCGTATCAGAGATGAAATTCCATCTCTCATTGAGTTTGCCTGGCTTCCCTGAGGATTGGGAGGGCTGGGACAGAGAACTGGGAGTTTCTAGATTTGGAAGGAAATTTAGGGACCATTCCATCCAGTTCCCTGGCTGATTCTTCTTACTTGGGAACCCTCCCACCAAGTTGGTTTTGTGTGGGTGTTTTTGTGTCTATGTCTGATTCTCTCTGACTGCAGTTGACCCAGCAACTCCCACTGCACAGTGGCTCATTTTTTCTCTCTGAATTTTGAACATTAAACCAAACCACCATCCAGAAAACTTTCCATGTATCCAACCAGCTTTGTCTGGTCCGCCTCACACTCGGCATTGGAACCTGGACTGTGCCATCTTTTTTTCAGAATGGGTCGACCCACAGGAATCCAGTATCCCTGGTTTTATTTGATTAGTAAGTTGCTTAATTGGGGTTTATTTTCTTTTGTTTGTTTTGTTTGTGAACACTTATGTCCATTAGTTTTCCTTTTGTTTTGTTTTTCACTTGGTGGTCTGTGTGGCAATAAAAGTTTAGAGGAAGCCCAGCTCATGGTAACAGACAAACACTCTTTAATAATGACTTCTTATATATTTAAAAATAGAACCTATAAATCCTTAATAATTTGTCATTTTATTGGCCAAGTGGAAATGTACTGCGGTTAATGCAGTTATACAAAATTAAGTCAGTTGTTTCCTCATAGTAGCAGTAAGAACTAATAGGAAACATGTGATTTCACTCATTTATGAGACACAAATTAGCACATCCTGTGACTGCTACGTAATTTGTTCCATGATAAGAGAGCGCTGGTCTCTCTCATGTATCCTTGCAAAACAAGAGAGCCTCTTCTCTGCTCTCAGGAGATCTGCATCCTGTTAACTATTTTAAGTTCTTTCCCAAAACAATTTAAAAGAAAACGATGTGCCAAAAGTTGGGATTGCCTGGCAGCGGGAATGAAGCTACGACCATCTATTGAGCACCGACCCCGTGCTGGGCGCTGGGCTAGGTCTTTTACGTACGTTATTGCATTTAGACCTCGTTACATCCTTGATGAAGAGCTTCCAAATTATTCCCCCAGTTTAACTGATGAGGAAGGTGGGAGCATCCCAAGGTTATAGAGCTAGTGAGTGAGCATCAAAGCCAGGTCTGCCGAATCCCAGACCCTGTGCTTTCTCTGAGACCATGCTGAGACATTCTTTTCTCATCTGCCCTCTCTTCTCTGCACACTTCCCTCCTTAATCAGACAAGATCTCTCTCCCATCCTGGCTGATCAGAACCCAGCTTAGCGCCTGCCCAGGGCAGATCAGTGGTACTTTATCACCCTTTTCTAGTTTCCTCTCCTCCCACTTTATTATCTCAGCCATCCACTTTCCTACAGCCCTGCCCCACACCAGGTGTATCAGGCCTGGCAGAGACGGGGGAAGTGGAGGTCGAGTTCTGTGATGGGATGTGAAAGCTCCACCATCAGAGTCACTGCCTGGGTGGACAAAGGATGCCAGGAACAGAAATCAGAACAGTGATCTCCTCTGAGATGAGGGAAGGGGCCTAGGAAGGACAAGTGGAAGGTTCTGGGATGGTGGAAATGTTCTAAATCTTGTTTTGGGTGTCATTTACATGGGTACACACATGTCAAAACTATAGAACTCTACACTTAAGATGTATCTATTTTATGTATAAAACTATATCTCAGTAAAAATTTTAAAATAGCATTCTTTTTTTAAAGAATGCAGGTACTATGGCATGGAGATGGCCACCTTTTAAATGGCATGGCTTTTGCCTTTGGGGGCCTCCAGTCCTCACCCGTGTGCCTACACTCCAGTTATGCTCTTGAACTAGCTGGTTGACTCGTGGTCCCCATCAGAGGGCTTGACAAGCTTTGGGTAGTGAAGGGGATCAGACTATGCCACTTCAAAACATGCCACTATGGGATAAGAATTTTTTTGAGCTGCAGGCAATTGAGAAAAAGGACACAGAGGAAAAGCTCTCCACCCTTCACAATCTGCCTAAAAGCTGGGCATAAACACGCCTCGCAAAGGTGTCCATTACTCTTATACGAGGAAGGGAAGAACAACCTTTACCAATAGCGACAGAGTGGCACTGAGATGAGGCTTCATAGACAAAAACCTTACTAACTAATCCTTGTCTTCCATTAGTTTCCTCCATATATTTACCTTTCCACAATTTACTGCTGCTGGAAGCCCAAACCCCTTTCCCTTTGGTCACTTCTCCACAATTTATTACCCTTTGTTAAAATGATATATAAGCCTCTCAAGTTTCACCACTTCTTTGGGACTTTATTTCTTTTCTTTGAGGTCCTCTGTGCATGTGAACACTAAAAAATTAACATCACCTAAAATTTGTATACCTTTTCTCCTATTAATCTGTCTTTCATCAGTCTAATTTGCAGGGTCCAGCTAAGGAACCTAAGAGGGTAGAAAAAACTGTTCCTCCCCTACTGTAGCTGAGACTCAAGGACACCAGGTGAAGAAGGATCCATGTACCATAGCAGCTGAGGTCTTAAAAGGAGAAGGAGGCGCAGCACAGAGTCACGAATGTGGCACCTAAGCGGGCCACCCTCTGTAAAAGGTGCTCTGGTCCCAATCATGATTTAAGAGAGGACACTCCAGCCCTGCTCGTACTCTTCGAGAAACCGTCTCATAGCTACGGGCGAGGGCAGACTTCCCAAACATCGCCATTGGATTCTGCCACAAGGAGGTCAACCCTCCGCTGCTCTCGTGTCCTTCCCTCCTTGTGGAGTGCTGATTCTCAACCTCAGAGGTCCCTGGCCCTGGAGGGAGTGGGTTAGCCCCATCCTGAGACTCCAGACAACGCTGACCCCTGAGCCCTGGCAAGAGTGGCACTGGGCAAACCGAGGCCTTGACTTCCAAAGAACTGATGGGTGTCACTGTGCATGGCAGGCCCAACCCTGCCGCAGAGCCGCAGAGAGCCAGAACCATCCTGTTCTTGGCCTTCCTCCACCCCCCACCCCCGCCATCACCCAACTGACTTGCCTTTGATCTCAGCACAGAAGACTCAGGCCATTAGAGACCTGTTTACACTCTAATGACAAGAAAACAGACAGAAGTAATTAGAGATGAGCATTAAATGGCCTCGCCCAGCTCCCCAGCAGAACTGGGAGGGGCCGCCGGGGTGAGTCAATCAGCTCAAGCCACAGAAGTTTGCTTCAGGCAGCCTGGGCTGTGGCTTTATTATTCCCAAGGTCCTGTCTTTGTAGCAAAATACCTCAGTGGGGACCACTGCAACAGAAGCGGGCAGCCCTGCACCTGTCCCAGTCTCCTCTTTCTAAGGACTCCACAAAGCCCCTGCCTCCGTTTCACTGAGCCTCAGGCTTCTTCTCCCTCCCTCTCTGATTTCAGGAATGAACTCTGGTATCATGTACATCTTAATGGGAATGTTTTTCCAAAAATTTACTTAAGAGTCTAACATGCAACAACCTCTCAAGCTAGTATCTAGGTATACAGAAGAAAATTAAAACAGTCACTCCCAATGTCAGCATCGAGGAATAAGGTCGTCCACACCAAAGCCATTTCAAACTGCCTTGCTGGGTAATGGCTGCAAAATCCATGTTCTGGAAAATGCAAAGCACTAATTTCACTTACACACTAGGCCAGGTTTCTGTCTGCAGGCACACTACTGCACTAGTGTGCTCTCACAGGAAGTCTGCACCCATGTTTGTGTTCTTTTTGCACAATAACCTGTTAGTCTGTGATGGGCATAACATTCTCCTAGGGTTCTGTGAGGTTTTGTGTTTAAACTGGGAAGAAATATTGAAAGCGAGGGTTTTTTTCTTTGATTTTTTAAATGACCAAGTACAACACTATTACTAATGCTCCCCATCTGAGTTGCTTTCAGTTACTAGGAAGGAGATTAAATAGTCTATACCAACTTTGCAACTCTTTCCTCTGAAGCATGAACCAAGACCAGGGTCAAGCGCACAGGCGACATCTTTCATTCCCGTGGGGCAGGCCTCCAGTCGCACCGTCAGAGTGGAGCCTTCTGGTCTCCAGCAAGTCATTATGTACTTAGGATTATCATTAATTTTCTCTCCCTGAAGTGCTTCTGATGAATGTGAGGGTTGTGGGCTAAAGCCGTCTACACATTCACTGATAAAAGGTTCTATGTTCAATCTTCTCAAAGTGCCCTTAGAGAATGCCCCATTTCCTGCTTCTTCCTAAGAAGAAGCTGAGTTTGTGCTGCCTTCAAAAAGGGAGAACTGAGTCCTCTTAGTGTAAAACCTTCCTGAAGTTTGGAAGGAGAGGCCATCGGGACATTTTGAAGAGTTGGAACCTTTGCTGGCCGGCCCCTTTTGGGGTCTGGCAGTGTAGACAGTGTGTTATTATTTATTGCCAACTTAAGAGCCATACAAGCGAATGCCTGTGTGGCTTCTGTCTCTCCATCTCATTTTCTACTAGGGCAGCCGTGGCCTCCCTCCTGGGAACCTTATGCAAGCTCGTACAGGGCCTGCCAAGCCCAGAGCGCAAGGCCCAACTTTAGCTCTCTGTGATGGAGTCCACTGCCCAGGGCTGACTTGACTCAGCCCCCTCTCTTGGCCACACCCTCAACTGTCACACTTGATGGAGGACATCAGCTCCCTCAGACACACTGGGGATGAATCTGGTGCCTTAAAGCAAGAATCCACCCAGTCTGCCGGGCTCCCTTGTGTCAGATGAGGGAGGGAAGGACACAGAGGCTCCACGTAGAAGTGGCTTTGAGCAAACAAGCTTTTCACACATAGACCTCTGTAGCGCCATCATTTATTAAGCCCTAGAGACTTTGGAGCATTTGTTGTCAAGCTTAATTAAGTTATGTTCATGAACCAGAACGCGCTATAAATGTGTTCAAAGTATTGAAACACGCCTTCTGTGTGGGGTCCTTGTGAAGGAACGCTCTGGGACATCAGCACAATGGCTTTCTGTATCCCAGGGCCTGGTGTGTCGTATTCTTTCTCCACTGTCTGGCCACTCTTGCTGGCATCCAGAATGTTTGCTATGATGTTACAGCCACTGCTATTAACACTTGTCGTAAGTCCCATCATTTCCTCCTCCTACTGCTAACAAAGGCCCACCTGCACAGGCCAGCCTTGTCCAACACCTGCCTGAATACCCCTGCAGACGACCCACGAATTCAAGCAGGATAATTCTGTCCACACGCAGTAAAGCCCCTAAATTTCCATACGTTCCAAAGTAGTTCAAATGTATCTCTCACACAACGGACCTAGCGAAGTCTTGTTTCATCACCCAAATGAATACACCAGAGTGTAACAGCTAGTTCTCAACCCAAGAGTTTGCACGCAAGGGTCCAAAGGTGGCTCCATAGATCAACTCTGCCTGCTGGCCTCAGGCACTCTTGAGTACTGTGCTGAGCAAGAAATTGCTAAGTAGCTAAAATGAGCAGCCTTGGTCTTGGGCAAAAAAGAGATGTTTCTTCAAGAGAGCTGGAAGTTAAACAGTTATAAATTCTGGACTAGGTGACAGGAAACATAGGCGCAATTCAGACTCTGACACGACGAGCCCCTGAAGCTTGGGGAGACATTCTCTGGGTTTGAAGTTTGAGTTATTAGAGGTTTTCAAACAGTGTTCTAGAGAGTTGTTGGGGTTTTTGGAAGAACCTCAGGGATGCAGGAGTCAGGAGAGAGACCTGATGAGACTCTATCTACCGAGAGCATCTCCTGTCTGACCTCTGGCAGACTGTAGCTGACTAGAGTTTATTTTGAATAAAGATTTTTACTGCTTCAACAATACCACCACAGAACAGCTAGAAAACTTCTGGATTGGATGCTCTCAGAGGCCTTGCCCCATTCTCACATTCTCAGATTTTTGGATTCTTTAGCTTTATTGGAACGTAAACCCCATTAGCTTGAATTCTCACCCCGGGACAGATAAATACATCCTGTCGCTGTGGCTAGGTGCTGGCAGAGGCTGCAGGGCCAGGTTTGGGCCCTGTGAAATGAAACATGAAGTCAGCCATGTTTGGTGGCAGATAATAGGAGAGCTAAAAGAAGACCATTGTTAAGGGAGTGAGAAATTTAATGAGACCCCATCGCCCAGCAGAAACGTCAATGCAGAGAAGGAAAAAGGTGGAGAGCTTTTGAAAGTATAGATAAAGAGTCTTTCCAGATTTCCATCCCTCACCCCTCCACCCCTGCAGCCTTCAAGCCCTGCTAAAGCAACTGTCAAGATATTCCAGCAGGCTTGTGTTACTCAGCAGGAAACGTGCTGTTGTAGCTTGTTGGTCAACAATTCTTGTTCTGGGTTCTGACAAGTTCAGATAATCTCTTACTAATTCTTTTTTCCTAATTGCTCCTGCCTCCAGCCCATTAAACTCCAATCCCCTTACTAACTTGGACAGATCAACAGCTAGCCAACAGCTCTAGAATTTTAGCTCCTAAGGAAGAACTTGACACTGAGGTAGTATTTACAATACAAAAAGCCAGTCCAATTTATTTCGAAGATTAGTCAGTTTCAGGAAGGTCTTTGTCATATACAACATCAAACAACTGATTCATTGGCTTGAAACAATTTTTCAATCAATTCTTTTGAAGTTAGGTAGATACAACCTTTGTGTGGGAATAGTTACCAAAAATGCTGTGTCCTCGAGGCATGGTATATTCCGTACTGGGCACCACAAGTAAAAATTTCAGGCACAATAGGAAATCAGATGTGTCCTTTCAAAAAGGAACCAACAGGACAAAGCATTTTATCTGTGTTGTCACATGGTTTACATATTATTTCTGTACTATTGTATATTTACTTATAAAGCCTTCGTGAGATAATAAGTCTTTTTAATTATTGTAATCGCACTCAGATTCAAGACTCAGGGCGAGAAACATGTGACATTAAGCTTGCTTTAAGAGAAGGCCTTCATACAGCTGCAGGGAAAGAACTGAGTCAGATGACATGGATCCCAGTCCTGGATATTTTCATATATCTGCAGAGAGAACTGCTCAGCTTCTCTTGGTTGAAAGCCTTGCTCAGGCGTAGTTAGGAGCACAGTGTGGAATCCAACAAGCCCGGGTTTGCATCACTTGTAAGCCGAGCGACCTTGGGCAAGTTACTTACTCACTCCAAGCCTCAGTTTTATCACCTGTAAAGTGGGCATAATAATTATACTTATTTCAAGGGGTTGTTGTGGAGATTAAAGAGCACACAGTAAATGTTCAGTAAGTGTTCATTTTCCTTATTGACCTTGAGTTCCTACATAGTGATGATTTTCTCTAAGACTACCTCTAAGATTCTTTTCAACTTTAAAATTCTGTGATCGTCAGGCTCGTGCAATTCAGGCCTCTTCCTCCAGAGTTCAAAATGTATAGCTGGTTCCAGGAGCCCGGCTGAGGATAGCCCATTTCGATTTCTTCTTGCTGGGGTGACCATGGTGAGTCCTAATGAATCTGCCTTCAGACCCTCAAGAGAGTGGCCTGGGGCACTGGCAGGGAGGCTGAAGGCTGGATTGGAGGGTCTTCGGTGAGACACTGGAGGAGTGGGCTGTAGACCATAAATCAGTCAAGAGACACTCAGCCAAAATGCTGAATAGGCAGGCAGGGAGGACATGGGGCCGGGAGGCACAGGGCGTGGGGATTAAAGCCGGGTACTCAGCTGAGTGTTCCTAGCCAGGAAGAAGCACAAGTAGTTGAGGATGGTGCAATGGAGGAGGTCCTTTGCAATGACTCAAAGCATCTGCGATTCAGCCTGGCAAGAGCCATTGCTGGTGCCCGGCTCCTCAAAGTACATGGCCTGTGGACTGGCAGCATCTGCATCATCCCAGGATTTGGATGGAAATTGAGAATTTCAGACCCCACCCCAGCTCCGTCAAACTAGAATGTGCGTTTTCCCAGGACTCCAAGCTGGAGGGATGGGTGAATGAAGCTCAGCCTACCGCTTTAATCAATTCCTTTGAGGCAGAGACATTTATACAGAGACTGAAAAGACCAGTCAAGCAAGAAACATTTTCTAAGGAAAGGGGAAGCACTCAGCCGAGAAACTTAAACAGGGAAACCTATTGGTAGTTTTCTTTTCCCAAAAAACAAAATTTAAAAGGTATCTGCTCAACATGTTTTTCTTCTACGGTGCGATAAGCCACCACCGACTAGTGGATATTGCAGAAGCCAATATCAAGCTGTCTGCCATCTCACGTACTCCCGTCACCTCCCGAAGGGGTGGAGATGCCCACGGAGAAAATCTAAATGGAATTCCATCGAATGATCCATGACCGAGTCTCTGCTTTCTTACTATGAAGGAGCTTTCTGTGGGACATCAAAAGTCAGATTCCCCTCATGAGAAGCTGACAATCTTTGGTGCCCTGACATCCTGATATGTCCATCAAGGGCTTGCCCCAGGCTAAACCGTGAGGTGTGCAAGTTTTCCCTTCCATGTCTTGCCCCTCTCTCACCTCCCTTGCTTTATGGTTGAGGAAGCTAAGGTTAGGTTACTTGCCCACTGTGACGACTCTGTGGTTTCCAGAACCAGAATTTGAATGGGGATCTCTGTTTCCACAAAGCCTTGACTCTTGCCTCCTTGCTGTATTGCATCTTACACTGTGGGCCCTTGTGGGGTTAGGCGAGGTGGCTGTCCTCAAAAAGCTTAAAGTTCTCGTTCTGTCATTGTTCCAATTTTAATAGAGTGGACGTTTGTTTCAGCGCTATTCATCGTGATCCTGTAACCCACATGCAGAGACATGGAATAACCAAACCACAAAGCCCTGAAAAGGTCTTATTTCGCCTAAACTCAGAGACAGGGCATTCCTTTGAGGTGGAGATGCTTATATTAAGACAGAAAACCAGTCAACTTGAAACATTTTCTGAGTAATGGGAGAGCATTCATAAGAAATTTAAAACCATCAAGATCTAAAAAGACGCTCCCACCCAAAGAGCCCAGAACGAGTTCGTTTTCTTTCCAGGGGCATGACTAATAAGAAGCACATCCTCCAGAAGGTTCTGGGTTGCATCAGTTTGTGCAACATCGGTCAGGAGCTAGAGTCTCAAGGTAAATGAAACTTTTAAAGTCTTGCTCCTCAAAGTGTAGTCACTGATCAGAACCATCACCCAGGAGTCTGTTAGAAATGCAGACTCTCAGGCCCCACCCCAGGGCTGCTGAATCAGAATCGGCATTTTAGCAAGATCCTCAGGCCACTTGTGTGCACCTTCAAGTTTGAGGTACCTGGCTGCCCCAGGAGATATTTGGAATCATTCTCCTGGTATCTGATGAGCAGCATCCTTTGTGCTTGACTACCTGAGGGGGCTATTTCTACTAAAAGGGTGAACCTTTAGTGGGAGAGTGGTTAAGAAAATAATCTGGCTATGGTATTTGGTGTATCACATATTTCATTTCAAAGCCCCAAAATGTGATAAGACCCAATAATATAATTTTGTCCTTACAAACAAAAATTGCATTGAAAATGGAATCTTTGATGGGCATTGGAGATTGGCTGGACCTTGCAGGGGATCAAAGTCACCTTAGGAACATCAGCTTTCTTTGTACAGAAGATATGAGAGTGGACCAGCCTGAACAAATGGAACATTCCAGCTGCTCCAGTTCCCAGGCAGGGGTTGCTTAACATACTGCAGGGAGAGAGCAGGGTGGGTGGGGGGCGATGATGAGGGTGGGCGCCATACTTTACAACCCAGACAGGTAAACTGCAGCAAAGAATGAGGGCATTCTTTACACTGAAAGGGCTGGTTTCTCTGGTTAGATGAGTTGGGATTGATGGCCACCAGGAATTTAGCATAATTAGGGCCAAGCCTCTGAGTGGGAATGCCTTTATAATTTAATTCCATTAGCGGGGGGGAGGGGGGGGGGGGGGGGGGGGGCGCTGTGCGGGGCGGGGGGGGACACAGGACGCCTTCTAAACCCCCATTGCGTAAGGGTAGGG